>NC_081840.1:102509125-102785487 GCF_963259705.1 Myotis daubentonii
ATTATAAAAGAGGGTTAATCCTGGGATGCACTACTGGAGGATTGGCTTGATATAGGTTTTATCCCTACAATTCTCAGATACAGCAATAGAGGATTAAACTATGAACTGGTCTTGAGGTGAGTGTTTTGCCAGAAATATAAGAAATATTTATAAAGAAATATTAGTTTATAAAGAAATACTAGAATTTACTTTTAGTCTTCCTTTGTAGCAAATAATAATGTACATGTTTTGTTTAACCTCTTGAGATATTTTGAAATGTTTTGATTTTAACTAGCAAGTACTTTATTAATGGCAGTTCATCTCCTAGATCTCTAAATGACTTGGCCTAAGAACAAAATTAAACTTCCTGAATTTGATTTCTCTAAAACATCACTAAATGCAATTGCCCTTTCTGTCAAATAAGCCCTTACTGGCTTGTAAGTCTGAAGTGATTTTTTTCCTCTCTCATTATGGTTGTTCCAGGATTCTTGACATTCTCTAAATCATCTTTCACTGAGCACAAGAGGTCCATGAGGAAGTCAAGATCGATGATAGACTTCATCTCTCTTGAATTTTAATGCAAATGTCTGTTCCCCTAATCAAACAAAGGTTAAAAAGGAAATCAAATTAGTTTAGTACAAAAGCCAGCATAATTGAACTGACAAAAAAAAAAAAAGCTTTCTGCATGAGAAACCTTTAATCAATACTTTAAATAAGAATGTCACGGAAAGAAGGGCTCATATGTGGTCAGTTATAATCTGCAAATCAATATGTTCTATTTAAATAAATATTTGACCACACAGCTCAATAGGCATTGCCCATAAGAATTTTTTTTATTTAGCCCTGACCAGTTTGGCTCAGTGGCTAGAGCGTCGGCCTGTGGACTGAAGAGTCCCAGGTTAGATTCCGGTCAATGGCGTGTACCTTGGTTGCGGGCACATCCCCAGTAGGGGTTGTGCAGGAGGCAGCTGGTGGATGTTTCTCTCTCATGGATGTTTCTAACTCTCTATCCTTCTCCCTTCCTCTCTGTAAAAAATCAATAAAAAATATATATTTTTTAAAAGAATATTTTTTATTTAAACCAAAATGAAACAAAATTACAGTATAAATATAGTGTTCAGGGCATAACCTAAACTTGTGAAAAATTCAAGGTTAGATCTATTTCATTTTTTAATAATTGGATATTAATTATTGGAGAGACTATCTAGTAACTTGCCTCAATTTAGCTGTTCAACAGTAAAACGATGTTGAAAAATGGATCACTTACTAAAGATATATGTAGGTGCAATTTTTCTATTATAGGTTTAGTTTGGCTAGCTGTAATTTAATCAAATATACATTCAATATAGCTTCAACTTTGGCCAATTTTTAACTCAGTTCTGCATAAATAGAGTCATGTGGAGTTGACTTTTTATAAGTAAGTATACTGTCATTGTATTTCATAAAAAACCCGAAATCAGCTAATATTAGATAAACACTTTCTGTACTCATAGTAGCATCCATACATGTTGACAAGTTGTTTGCATTGCCACCTATATCACTTGGAATCTCCCACTTATTGGCTTTGTGGCCTTGGGCATCATCACTCAATTTTCTGTATTAGAAAGTGTACCTGTGAATGGTGTCTACTTTTTTTTTTCAAGCATTCCTCACTCTCTCCCCTTTGGCAACTTGTTCTCTGTATATATAGAAATGTTTCTGTTTTGCTTATTAATTTTTTTTTTGGATTCTGCATATAAGAGAAATCATATAGTAATTGTCTTTCTCTGTCTGACTTATTTATTATCAATGTCGTCTATTCAAAGGCCATTTTTGGGATATAAGGACATAATATATATATAAAGATATTAACATAGTGTGTGGCTGATTGTAAATGATAAATGGTAACTCATAATTGAACTTTGATGGTGGACATATAAGTGAATACAATTTAACACACCATTCTGGTTTTAGCCCTATTGAATAAAAGCCTAATATCCTAAGTGTCCAGTCATCGGGTCAGCTGTTCAACCAATCGAAGCATAATATTCTAATGATAAGTTAAGGCAGCTCAACTGCTTTCTATGAAGTGCACTGACCACCAGGGGGCAGATAGTCGACTGGTCGATCAGTCACTATGACATGCACTGATCAGGGTGCAGATGCTCTGACTGGTAGGTTAGCTTGCTGCTGGGGTCTGGCCGATGGGGACTGGGCGAGCCAGGCCGGACATGCCCTGGAGCAATCCTGCAGTCCCTCCCAGGCTGGCCAACCTTCTGTGTCCCTCCCAGGCTCCAATTGTGCACCGGTGGGGTTCCTTGGCTTGGCCTGCGACCTCTGGCAATCTGGGACCCCTCAGTGGATGTTGGAGAGCCAGTTTTGGTCCGATCCTACAGGCAAGACTGAGGGACCCCACCGGTGCATGAATTCATGCATTGGGCCTCTAGTTGCTGAATAATATTCAGTAGGAATAGAGAAACCAAGATGGCAGCATAGGTAAACACCTGAAATTGCTGCCTCGCACAACCACTTCAAAAATATAACTAAAAGACAAAACGGACATCATCCAGAACCACAGGAAGGCTGGCTGAGTGGAAAGTCTACAACTAGAAGGAAAGAGAAAAGCACACTGAGACTCAGAGGAGGTGTGGAAGTAAAGTGCTGAGGTATGGAGGCCCGCGCTGAAAGGGCTGGCAACTGAGGATGCGGTTGTCTTTTTCAATTGTGAGGGAGTCTCAAGCTCCTGGCTGCTCTGAACTCTAGTTCCGGGCAAGTCTCTGTGGACCCAGACTCATACAGGGAGAAACTGGACTGTCTGGCATCAGTCAGAACTTGAGGGTGACTTTCTCTCAGAGGTGCTTGCAGCGATTACTGGGACATTGTGAACTGGGGCGTGTTAGGCCAGGGCTGAGGATCAGCCATAGCTATTTGCTCCACCCTGTTGATTCCCTGAGACCCCGCCTGACCCAAACTGTGTGCAGAGGCTTTTGCATATGGATGGCCTGGCCCTTTGCAATCTAAAATTACCTAACAAACTGCAGCTGGGTCAGAGAGACCCAGAACATCCAAAAGAAGGCCCAAGGCTCCACAGCAGCTTGCATTGCTTCACAGCTGGGCCTCATCTGGGCACTTCCAAACCCCAAACAAAGAAGAGGAATCTTCAGATCTCTCCATAGCTCCTGCTGGGTAGCCTCAGGCAGAGGCTAAATTAGCACCTCCTTAGAGATCCAAGAGCCAGTATACCCAGTGGTCAGTGTGGGACCATTCAGATTATAACTCCTAAGATCCATAAGGGACACACTCAGGGGAAAGACTCAGTGAGCACCAAAGCCCCACTGAAGCAAGTCTTGCCCCATAAGGGTGTCTCCAGCAGAGAAGTTCTCCCACTGCAGACACAGCTGATTCTCACAGCCAATTGGCCTAGAGGTCAAGTCCTCCCAGTGATACCAACCACAATCAAGGCTTAACTACAACAAAACTGTGCACAAAGCCCACAAAGGGGTGCACTAAGAGTGTCCACCTCAGGTAATTGGGGAGGCTGAGCCACTGAGCCCTATAGGACACCTAGCACAGAAAGCCACTCTATCAACACAGGGAAGCAGCCAAAATGAGGAGACAAAGAAACAGGTGACCAATAACAGAAAAGCAAACTACTGGATATAGAGTTCAAAACCACTGTTATAAGGTTTATCAAGAATTTTCTAGAAACTGCCAATAAATTCAGTGAGACCCTCCACAAATCTAGTGAGACCCTCGAGGATATGAAAAAGGGCCAACTAGAAATTAAGCATACACTGAATGAAATAAAGAATATTATACAGAGATCCAACAGCAGACTAGAGGATCATAAGAATCAAGTCAAAGATTTGAAATACGAAGAAGCAAAAACACCCAACCGGAAAAGCAAAAAGAAAAAAGAATCTAAAAATATGAAGATAGTGTAAGGAGCTTCTGGAACAACTTCAAGTGTACCAACATCCGAATTATGGGGTGCCAGGAGAAGAGAGAGAGCAAGATATTGAAAACCTATTTGAAGAAATAATGACAGAAAACTTCCCCTACCTTGTGAAAGAAATAGACTTACAAGTCCAGGAAGCGCAGAGAACCCCAAACAACAGGAATCCAAAGAGGACCACACCAAGACACATCATAATTAAAATGCCAAGAGCAAAAGACAGAGAGAGAATCTTAAAAGCAGCAAGAGAAAAGCAGTCAGTTAACCTACGAGGGAGTACCCATACTACTGTCAGCTTATTTCTCAACAGAAACTATGCAGGCCAGAAGGGAGTGGCAAGAAATATTCTGTGATGAATAGCAATAACCTACAACCAAGATTACTTTACCCAGCAAAGCTATTATTCAGAATTGAAGGTCAGATAAAGAGCTTCACAGATAAGAAAAAGCTAACGGAGTTCATCACCATCAAACCAGTATTATATGAAATGCTGAAAGGTATTCTTTAAGAAGAGGAAGAAGAAGAAAAAGGTAGATATAAATTATGAACAACAAATACACTTTAGGTGGTAGACAGTCTGGGGAAGATTAATCCATTTTTTTTAAGTACACCAATGTAGGAAGTGGCAAACAGAAATGGGTAAGCGGTCAGGGAACTTCATACAACTTAACAAAAGGAAGATAAACAACCCAATGAAAAAATGGGCAATGGACCTAAATAGATACTTTTTGAAAGAGGACATAAGGAAGGCCGAGACACATATGAAAACATGCTCAAAGTCACTAATCATCCAAGAGATGCAAATCAAAGCAACAATGCGGTACCATCTCAAACCTGTCAGAATGGCTATCATCAACAAATCAACAAACGACAAGTGCTGGCAAGGATGCAGAGAAAAAGGAACACTCACTCACTGCTGGTGGAAATGCAGACTGGTGCAGCCACTATGGAAGATAGTATGGAGTTTCCTCAAAAAACTAAAAATGGAACTCCCATTTGACCCAGTGATCCCACTTCTAGGAATATATCCCAAGAAACTAGAAACACCAATCAGAAAGGATATATGCACTTCTGTGTTCATAGCAGCAACAATTTACCATAACTAAGATTTGGAAACAGCCTCAGTGCCCATCAGCAGATGAGTGGATTAGAAAACTATGGTACATCTACACAATGGAATACTATGCTGCTATAAAAAAAGGAATTCTTACAATTTGCATCAACATGGATGGAACTGGAGACCATTATTGCTAAGCGAAATAAGCCAGTCAGAGAAAGATAAATATCACATGATCTCACTCATTTGTGGAATATAATGAACATAAACTGATGAACAAAAACAGGTCCAGAGACAGAGAAGCATCAATCAGACCATTAAACCTCAGAGGGAAGGTAGGGGAGTGCGGGGGTAAGGAGGAGAGATCAACCAAAGGACTTGTATGCATGCATATAAGCCTAACCAATGGACACAGACACCAGAGGGGTGAGGGCATGAGTGTGTGTGTGGGGGGGGAGGGAGAAGGGCAATGGGGGGGGAGATAAGGACACATATGTAGTACCTTAATCAATAAAGACAAAAAAGGAAAAAAACAAAAACAAATACACATCTATCAACAAGTGAATCTAAAAATCAAGTGAATAAATAATCTGATGAACAGAATAAACTAGTGAATATAATAGAATCAGGGGCATAGAAAGGGAGTAGACTGACTATTCTTGTGGGAAAAGGGGTGTGGGTGGTGTGGGAAGAGACTGGACAAAAATTGTACACCTAGGGATGAGGACAGTGGTGGGGGTTAAGGGCAGATGGTGAGGTGGGAACCAGGTGGAGGGGACCTATGGGGGGGAAAAAGAGGAACAACTGTAATAATCTGACCAATAAAGATTTAATTAAAAAAAGTTAATACTCTTATGCAGCCAAAAAAAAATATTCAGCAGGAATAAAGTATATATTTAAACAACTCATCAGACTGTTGGAGGTACCTAACCATAGTCTATAATTTTACCATATATCTGATTTACCTTTTTTAATATATTATATATGCTATGTATCTTTTTTAAATAAATCTTTATTGTTCTTATTATTACAGTTCCTCTCTTTCCCCCCCCCCCCATAGGTCCCCTCCAACAGGTTCCCACCCAACCCTCTGCCATTACAACCCCCCCTACTGTCCTCATCCATGGGTGTACAATTTTTTTCCAGTCTCTTCTCGGACCCCCCATATTCCTTTCCCCCAAAGAATTGTCAGTCAGCTCTCTTTCCATGCTCCTGATTCTATTATATTCACGTTTATACTGTTCATCAGATTATTTATTCACTTGATTCTTAGATTCACTTGTTGATAGATGTGTATTTGTTGTTCATAATTTGTATCTTCACCTTTTTCTTCTTCTTCCTCTTCTTAAAGGATACCTTTCAGCATTTCATACAATACTGGTTTGGTGGTGATGAACTCCTTTAGCTTTTTCTTATCTGTGAAGCTCTTTATCTGACTTTCAATTCTGAATGATAGCTTTGCTGGATAAAGTAATCTTGGTTGTAGGTTCTTGCTATTCATCACTTTGAATATTTCTTGCCACTCCCTTCTGGCCTGCAAAGTTTCTGTTGAGAAATCAGTTGACAATCGTATGGGTACTCCCTTGTAGGTAACTAACTGTTTTTCTCTTGCTGCTTTTAAGATTCTCTCTCTGTCTTTTGCTCTTGGCATTTTAATTATGATGTGTCTTGGTGTGGTCCTCTTTGGATTCCTGTTGTTTGGGGTTCTCTGCACTTCCTGGACTTGTAAGTCTATTTCTTTCACCAGGTAGGGGAAGTTTTCTGTCATTATTTCTTCAAATAGGTTTTCAATATCTTGCTCTCTCTCTTCTCCTGGCACCCCATAATTCGGATGTTGGTACACTTGAAGTTGTTCCAGAGGCTCCTTACACTATCTTCATATTTTTGGATTCCTTTTTTGTTTTGCTTTTCCGGTTGGGTGTTTTTGCTTCTTCGTATTTCAAATCTTTGACTTGATTCTTATGATCCTCTAGTCTGCTGTTGGATCTCTGTATAATATTCTTTATTTCAGTCAGTGTATGCTTAATTTCTAGTTGGTCCTTTTTCATATCCTCGAGGGTGTCACTAGATTTGTGGAGGGTCTCACTAAATTTATCAGCGATTTCTAGAAAATTCTTGATAAACCTTATAACAGTGGTTTTGAACTCTATATCCAGTAGTTTGCTTTCCTCCATTTCTGTTATTGGTCACCTGTTTCTTTGTCTCCTCATTTTGGCTGCTTCCCTGTGTTGATAGAGTGGTTTTTCTGTGCTAGGTGTCCTATAGGGCCCAGGGGCTCAGCCTTCCCAATTGCCTGAAGTGGACACTCTTGGTGCACCCCTTTGTGGGCTTTGTGCACAGTTTTGTTGTAGTTAAGCCTTGATTGTGGTTGGTATCACTGGGAGGACTTGACCTCTAGGCCAATTGGCTGTGAGAATCAGCTGTGTCTGCAGTGGGAGAACTTCTCTGCTGGAGACACCCTTATGGGGCAAGACTTGCTTCAGTGGGGCTTTGGTGCTCACTGAGTCTTCCCCCTGAGTGTGTCCCTTATGGATCTGAGGAGTTATAATCTGAATGGTTCCACTCTGATCACTGGGTACACTGTCTCTTGGATCTCTAAGGAAGTATTAATTTAGCCTCTGCCTGAGGCTACCCAGCAGGAGCTATGGAGAGATCTGAAGATTCCTCTTCTTTGTATGGGGTTTGGAGGTGCCCAGATGAGGCCCAGTTGTGAAGGAATGCAAGCTGCTGTGGAGCCTTGGGCCTTCTTTTGGATGTTCTGGGTCTCTCTGACCCAGCTGCAGTTTGTTAGGTAATTTTAGATTGCAAAGGGCCAGGCCCTTCATATGCAAAAGCCTCTGCACACAGCTTGGTTCTCAGGGAATCAACAGAGTGGAGGTAACAGCTATGGCTGATCCTCAGTCTTGCCTTATGAGGCCCTGGGTCTCAGTGTCCCACGGTAATCGCTGCAAACACCTCTGAGAGAAAGCCACTCTCAAGTTCTGCCCAATGCCTGACAGTCCAGTTTCTCCCCATATGAGTCTGGGTCCCCAGAGACTTGCCCAGAACTGGAGGTCAGAGCAGTTGGGAGCTTGTATCTCCCTCCTGATTGAAAACGACAACTGTGTCCTCAGTTGCCAGCCCTTTCCAAGTGCACCTCCGTACCTCTGCACTTTACTTCTGCACCTACTCTGAGTCTCAGTGTGCTTTTCTCTTTCCTTCTAGTTGTAGACTTTCCACTCAGCGTGCCTTCCTGTGGTTCTGGATGGTGTCCGTTTTTTCATTTAGCTGTAGTTCTGAAGTGGTTGTGCGAGGCAGCAATTTCAGGTGTTTACCTATGCCGCCATCTTGGTTTTACATCTGTTTTATCTTCTTTTTGCCATCCAATGAGATAGTGGCAAAACTTTTTTCTTTAATTCTCCTTATCAAATATTAATTTTAGAAAGACTTCATAATAGCTTATCAGAGAAGTCCAAATAACCAAAAGATGCAAAGGTTATAGAAATTGTTCTTAAGTTTTGCATATAATAAAGTTCTTCTAAACACTGAATATAGAACTTTTCTATCTTTATCCCCTTTTTTTGAGATGCAATTTTTTATTCTTTTATAGGAATTTCTTTCTTTCTCTTTAAAATCATTTTCAAAAAAGTATTTTTACTGTTGAAAGTATTATAGATGTCCCCACCCTTTTTTTCCATTGACCCCCTTCACCCCTCCCCTGCACTGTCCTCCCAGGCCTTCACCACACTACTGTCTGTGTCCGTGGGCTATGCATATCTACACTAATAAAAGAGAAACATGCAAATTTGTGTCACTCCGCTACGCCCACCAGCCAATTGGATGAGTATGCAAATTAACCCAACAAAGATGATGGTTAATTTGCATATGTAGGCACCCAGTGGCCTGCATCCCGGGAACATCATCGGCACCCAGGTCACTCCAAGGTAGGCCCCTTGTGGGCCCTGAGTGTCCTAGGAAGGGCCTGAGCCAGGGGGCTCCTGGGCATGGGGGAGCCTGTGATCGGAGCTGAGGGAGCCCTTGCCCAAGCTGAAGCCTCGGCCAGGGGCTTTAGGCTTGGGAAAGGGTGGGGCTCAGGATCAGAGGGCCTGGGGGGCCCCTGCCCAGGCCTTAAGCCTCAGCCAGAGGCTTTAGGGCTGGGCAGGGGCTGAGCTGGTGATCGGTGTGAACTACAGAGGATACACCTTTTCTGACCACTCATTGGCTAAGCTCCCTGTATGCCACTGGTAATATTCTTAGTAACTTGGGTAATAAGAATCCAAAAAGGTGATCTAGGGTTTTTCCACCACACTACTTGAGAAAAAAATGAAGGTCCGCTGCTGGAGGGCTAAGAAATGTCATATTCTGCCCTAGCTGGTTGGGCTCAGTGGATAATGCCTCAGCCTGCCGACCGCAGGGTCTGGGTTCAGCTCTGACTGAGGGCATGTACATAGGTTGCAGGGTCCTCCCTGGCTGGGGCCCAGGTCAGGGCTCATGCAGGAGGCAACCAATCAAAGTGTTCCTCTCACTTTGATGTTTCTCTCTGTCTTTCCCTTTCTCTTCCACATTCTCTAAAAATCTATGGAAACATATCCTCAGGTGAGGATAACAAAAAAGAAAGAAAGAAAGAAAGAAATGTCATATCCTATGAAAGACACATCTTGAAAATGCCTAATGAAAGTTGTCATTTTTTCATGGTGAAGGGCCTGGAGTCCATGTTGATGAAAACACCTTGGTGTCTGTGGTGACTAGCAGTGGCTGCAGCAGTGGGGTGAGTGGGCTGGTGCCTTCCCCTGATCAGCCCAGTCGCCTCCCACAAAGGGAGGCCAGACTGTGGCTTAGGCCTGCTCCCCAAGGGGAGTAGGGAGCAGGCCTAAGCCGCCACTTGGACATCCCCTGAGGGCTCCCAGTATGTGAGAGGGGACAGGCTGGGTTGAGAACCCTCTCCCCCCCCCTCCAGTGCACAAATTTTATGCACCGGACCCCTAGTATGCATATAAGTACTCTAGTTAATCTCTCCCCATCCCACCTGCTCCTACCTTTCCTCTGAGCTTCATCAGTCTGTTCATGCATCTATGTCTCTTTTTTTCATTTGTTTATTTTGTTTGCTATATTCCATATTTGAGTGAGACCATGTAACACTTGTCTTTCTCTGACTGGCTTATTTTGCTTATCATAATACTCTCTAGGTCCCTCCATGCTGTCTCAAAGGGTAATAGATCATTCTTTTTTATAGCTGTATTAGAGGCCCAATGCACAAAATTCATGTAAGAGTAGGCCTTCCTTCCCCAGGCTGCTGGCACCAGCTTCCCTCTGGCACCTGGGACCCAAGGTTCCCTCCCAGCCCTGGCTTCATCTGGAAGGTTGTTTGGAAGAACATCCAGTCTAATTAGCATATTATGCTTTTATTATTATAGAGTAGAGGCCCGGTGCACAAACTTCATGCATGGGTAGGGTCCCTAGGCCTGCCCAGTGATCAGGGCCAAGCTGTGGGGCAATTGGAGGGCCCCAGCTGGCACCCACCTTGGAAGTGACCAGCAGGGTGATTAGGGGGTGGCGCCGCCTGCTCACTGGCAGGCCCTGCCCCCAAATCACTCCTCTGCCGCTGCCAATTGCCTCCCTCTGTGGGGTGATAGGTGGGGAGATCAGGGGTCCTCTGCTGGCTCTCGCCTTGGCTGGCCTGGGGCCTGCAGGCTGGGGGAAGCTCTTGCATTGAGCATCTGCCCTTGGAGGTCAGTGCACATCATAGTGACTGGTTGTTCCACTGGTCATCTGCTATTCGGTCAATTTGCAAATTAGGCTTTTATTATATAGAACTAGAAGCCCGGTGCACAAAAATTTGTGCACTCGGGGGGGAAGAGGGGTCCCTCAGCCTGGCCTGTGCCCTCTCGCTGTCTGGGACCCCTCCGGACATAACGACCTGCTGGCTTAGGCCTGCTCTCGGGTGGCAGAGGGCAGGCCCAATCCCTAGGTGCAGCCCCTGGTCGGGCTCAGAGCAGGGCTGATTGGGGAGTTGGGGCGCCGCCCCCTGTCATGCACAGAGCAGGGCGGATCGGGAGGTTGCAATGCCACCCTCAGTCACGCTCAGGGTAGAGCCGATTGGGGGGTTGGGGTGCTACCCCGCCACACTCAAGGCAGGGTCGATGGGGCGGTTGCAGTGCTATCCCCTGTCACGCAAAGAGCAGGGCCAATCAGGGGGTTGGGGTGCTGCACCTTGTCACGCACAGAGCAGGGCCCATCAGTGGGGTTGGAGAGCTTCCCCCCTGTCACACACAGAGCAGGGTCGATCAGGGGGTTGGGGAGCTCCCCCCTGTCACGCACAGAGCAGGGCCAATCAGGGGCTTGGGGAGCTCCACCCTGTCACTCACAGAGCAGGGCCCATCATGGGGGTTGGGGCTCTGTACCCTGTCACGCACAGAGCAGGGCCCATCAGGGGGTTGGGGAGCTCCCCCGTCACGCACAGAGCAGGGCCGATAGGGGAGTTGGGGCACCACTCCCTGTCACACACAGAGCAGGGTGAATCGGGGGTTGGGGCCCCGCACACTGTCACACTCAGGGCAGGGCCAATGGGGAGGTTATGGCTCTACCCCGTCACACACAGAGCAGGGCCCATGGGGGGGTTGGGGCGCCGCTCCCAGTCACACACAGAGCCGCAGGGCGATCAGGGGGTTTGGGAGCTGCCCCCTGTCACGCTGATCCCAGTGCCTGGAGGCCTCGCGGCTCTGCTGATCCTGGTGCTGGGAGGCATATTACCCTTTTACTATATAGGATAGAGGCCTGGTGCACGGGTGGGGGCCGGCTGGTTTGCCCTGAAGGGTGTCCTGGATCAGGGTGGGGGTCCCCACTGGGGTGCCTGGCCAGCCTGAGTGAGGGGATGATGGCTGTTTGCAGCTGGTCACACACCCTTCAGGGTAGGGGTTCCCACTGGGTTGCCTGGCCAGTCTGGGTGAGGGGCTGAGGGCCGTTTTCAGGCTGGCGGGTGACTGAAGCTCCCAACTGCTCCTTTTTTTCTTTTTTTTTTTCTTTTTTATTCTGGGCCAGCTTTAGCTCTGAGGCTTGGCTCCAGCTCTTCAGCCTCCGCTGCTGAAAGCAGGTATCTGGTTTGTTTTGGTTCTATAATCAAAACACTGTTTCAACTCCAGCTTTGAGATCCTGGCTTGCTGAAAGCAGGTTTCTGGGGTTTTGTTTAGCTTCTATATTTGTAACAATGTTTCAAACTGCAAGCTCAGAGGCCGGCAGCGGCAGGCGGGGAACGTTGGAGTCCTCCATCACTGAAGCAAGCAAGCCTCATGTTCACTCCAAGCTGCCTGGCTGCCGGCTGCCATCTTGGCTGGAAGTTAATTTGCATATTGCCTTGATTAGCCAATGGGAAGGGTAGCGCACATACGGCTAATTACCATGTTTCTCTTTTATTAGATAGGATAGTATTCTATTGTGTAAATGTACCACAGCTCTTTTATCCACTCATTTACTGATGGGCACTTGGGCTGTTTCCTTATCTTAGCTATTGTAAATTGTGCCGCTATAAACATAGGCATGCATATATTCTTTCTGATTGGAGTTTTGGGTTTCTTAGGATATATTCTTATAAGTGGGATTACTGGGTCAAATGGGAGTTCCATTTTTAATTTTTTGAGGAAACTTCATACTGTTTTTCATAGAGGCTGCACCAGTTTGCATTCTCACCAGCAGTGTACTAGGATTCCCCTTTCTCCATATCCCCACCAGCACTGGTCATTTGTTGATTTGTTGATGTTAGCCATTCTGAGAGGTGTGAGGTGATACCTCATTGTAGTTCAAATTTGCATCTCTCTCTGATGATTAATGACGTTTTAGCACTTTCATATCTCTCTTGGCCTTCTGTGTGTCTATTTTGAAGAAGGGTCTATTTAGGTCATTTGCCCATTTTTCAATTAGATTGTTTATCTTTTTCCTTATATATTTTGGAAATTAACCTCTTATCAGATGCATCATTGACAAATATGTTTTCCCATACAGTGGGCTGCCTTTTCATTTTGTTGATCATTTACTTTGCTGTGCAGAAGCTTTTTAGTTTGATGTAGTCCCATTTGTTTATTTTCTCCTTTGTTTCCCTTGCCCAGGAAATGTATCAGCATGAGAGATGTCTGAAATTTTGCTGCATATGGTTTCATCTAGTATTTTTATGGTTTCACAACTTACATTTCAGTCTTATATCCATTTTGAGTTTATTCTTTTTGCGGCCTAGTTTCAGTTTTTTTTTTTTTTTTTTTTGCATGTACCTGTCTAATTTTCCCAACACCACTTATTGAAGAGACTGTCTTTACTCCATTGTATGCTCTTGCCTCCTTTGTCAAATATCAATTGAACATAATGGCTTGGGTAAATTTATGAATTCTCTGCTCTGTTCCATTGACTTATATGCTTGTTTTTGTGCCAGTACCAGGCTGTTTTGATTACAATGGTTTTGTAGTATTAATTGATATCTGGTGTTGTGATCCTTCCAACTTTGTTCTTCCTTCACAAGATTGCTGAGGCTATTTTGGGTCTTTTTTGGAGTGTTTGTTGTAGATCAGTGAAATATGCCATTTTAATAGGGATTACCCAATTTTTCCGTGTACAAGGCACTATTTTTTTCTAAAATCGTTAGACTGAAAATTGAGGGGTGTATTATACACAGAAGTCAGCCAAGGAGGGACCTGCATAGGTGCATAGCTGCCCATACCTTGTCACACAGGCTTCCTCCAATCACCAGCCTTATTGTCACTGACATCAGCTGATGCCATAATTGGAGGTGGAGGTGGAGGTGGAGATTGTGCAGATGCAACAGGGACTGTAGCATTCTGAGCCCATAAAGATGTCAAAAAAATAAAGATATAAATACTGGTAAGCAATTGTCTTACTCTGCAAAATTCAAACTGAATGTAATCAGCTATGCAAATGAGCATGGGAATAGAGCTGTAGAGAGACAATTTGGACCTGCTCCCACTAAGTGTATGATCAGACAGTGGAGAAAACAGGAAGAACAACTCCTTAAGATGCCAAAAAAGAGAAGGCCTTAAGAGGAAAACCAGGAAAATGGACAAACTTGGAGTAGAAGCTTAAGACTTGGATTATGGAGCAGTGCCAAAGTTGCTTATGTGTGTGAACCAAGCTTATTCAATGTCAGGCAAGAATGTTTGCAAATGAAATGAACATTGTTGATTTTACATGAAAGGGAAAATGGTGTTTCAATTTCATTAGGAGAAAAGGGTTGGCTATGAGAACACAAACAAAGTTAGCTCAGAAAATGCCATCAGTTTATGAGGATGATCTCACATATATAGACAGTGACTTAGAAGACAGCAGTGATACAATAGAAGTTGAAGAAATTGGTATGTCTGGAACTAATAGTGATGAAGAAGAGAGCAGTGATGCAACAGAAGCTGATAAAGTGATATGCTGCATAATATCATACTACTGGTATGTAAACATTACCTGCAGTAATTTATAATAATAATAAAAGGGTAATATGCTAATTAGACCATTAGCCCGAATACCCTTCTGGGAGTCATTCCGGACATCCTTCCGGATGATGCCAGGGCCAGAGTGAAGCCGCACTGGTTGCTGATGCCCAGTGGTGGCAGCCGGAGCTAAGCCCAGGTCCCAGGTGCCCGAGGGAAGCCAGTGCCGGTAGCCGGGGGAAGGAAGACCTACTCTTGCATGAATTTTCATGCATTGGGCCTCTAGTTACTAAATAAAAATGTGTTCTGTTTTATGTTTAAAATATTGATTTCTTAATTTTGGGTTGGAAATGTGGGGAGCGTCTTATGCAGAGAAAAATATGGTTCATTGAATCTATAGATTGCTTTAAGTAGTATGGATATTTTAATGATGTTGGTTCTATCAATCCATGAATATAGTATATTTTTCTAGTTGTTTATATCTCCCTCTATCTCTTTTTTTCAATGTCATATAATATCTGAGTAAAAGTCTTTTACCTTCTTGGTTTAGTTTATTCATAAGTGTCTTAATTTTTTTGTTGCAATGGTAAATGGGGTTGTTTATTTAGTTTCTTTTTCTGAGAGTTCATTATTGGTGCATAAAAATGTCATAGATTTCTGGATGTGAATTTTGGATCCCTCTACTTTGTAGAATTCAGTTATTAAATCTAGTAGTTTTCAGTGGAATCTTTAGGGTTTTCTATGTCCAGTATCATATTATCTGAAAATAATGAGTTTTACTTCCTCTTTTCCAATTTGGATACCTTTTATGTTTTCTTCTTGTCTGATCACTATTGCTAGGACTTCCAGTAATATGTTGAAAAAGAGTGGTGAAAGTGGACATCCCTGTCTTGTTCCTGTTCTTAAGGGAAATGGTTTTAGTTTTTTTCCATTGAATATGATGTTGGCTGTAGGTTTGTCATATATGGTCTTTATTATGCTGAGGTATGATCCCTCTATTCCTGCTTTTCTGAGAGTTTTTATCAAAAAAGGGTGTTGGATTTTATTGAATGCTATTTCTATTGATATAGTCATGAGATTTTTTGTCTTGCAATCTGTTTATGTGCTGTATGACATTTATTGATTTGCAAATATTGTACCAGCCTTGCATCCCCGGAATAAACCCCACTTGGTCATGGTGTATGAACTTTTTAATGTATTGCTAGATCCAATTTGCTAATATTTTGTTGAAGATTTTAGCATCAGGGATATTGGGCTGTAATTTTCTTTGTAGTGACTGTATTTTGTTTTGGAATGAAGATAATACTGGCTTTGTCAAAAGAGCTTGGAAGTGTTCCTTCCTCTTGGTGTTTTTGAAATAGTTTTAGGAGTATATGTGTTAGTTCAGGAATTTCTTTTTTAAAGAAGTTTTACAAAGCAGATTCCCTAAAACAGCTTGGATTGATTAGCCTTGATATGCATAATCAATGAAGATACAAAATTTATTTTCCCCTACATTTGAAAAAATCTGCCATAGCTATCCTGTGAGACAGGTATTATTATTCACGTTTTACAAATTAGGAAATGGATCTATGACAGTTCAAGTATATTTCCTAAGTTATACAGCTGGAAAATGATTAGAACAAGATGTTAATCTTTAACTTTAGCTAACCATTTAACTCAAAATGTTTAATTTTTTCCCATTTCATAACATTGATGAAAATTTCCCAATTTTTTTCTACTCTGTATTTGTGAAGGCTAAAGATAATAGAGGTGAAGATAGAAGTGGTTGATGCAATTTTGCATTGATGAGTTTTCAAGTAACAGTACTTTAAACTTTTATATACTATATAAGGCCAACATGGTTCATGGTATTGGCAGTTGAAGCCCATATAGTTACAGATTTTCTATTTCTACTTTGAAACATCAGAGTTCCGGGCTATGAATAGAAACTTTCAAATTATTCAGGAGTAAATTTCCTATATAATAAAGTATTGTGAGTCAGGATGATGTTCAGGGCTTTGGCATTGCCAATTGTGTTGTAAATAATAAAGGGTGACCTATTGAGTTTGGCAGATATCAAGTAATTAGATTTGTTTAAGAGCTTATCTTGTTCTGAGCAACAGCTGTGAGCTTCGTTCTATTTAGGATGAGTCTTGTGTGCTTTCTGGCTGCT
Source organism: Myotis daubentonii (assembly GCF_963259705.1). Classification (NCBI taxonomy): domain Eukaryota; kingdom Metazoa; phylum Chordata; class Mammalia; order Chiroptera; family Vespertilionidae; genus Myotis; species Myotis daubentonii. The sequence goes on from NC_081840.1 coordinate 102,525,649, forward strand.
AATTGGGTTAAGTCAAGCTCATTCACTCAGCCTAGCTTTTTAAAAACACATATGCCTTCCAGGAGGGCACTGCTTTCTTTAGCACAAGGCACAACAAATGAATTGTTACTATTGAGTTCTCTTTATGAGATGCCAGAGAAGAGCACACAAATTCACAGATTTGGCTGTAGGAATGAAGCTGTTCTGATGTCCAGGATAGACTTTCCTAGTGCTTCAAATATCTTGGTGGTGGGCATAATGCTGAGAAAACAGAAAGGCAATGAATAAGCTGACTTCTACTGGCCTAGGGGCATTCAAACAATTGTGACTTGTGTGATTAGTTGATGGCCATAATCAATCAACAAACAATAAATGTTGATTCCCTGGTATGTACATAATATCATGTTCAAGGTTATGAGAGATACACATGATAATAAGACAAAAACGTCTACCCTCAAGGAACATGTAATCTAATTGGAGACATTTCAAAATATTAGGAGTCATCTATGATATGTCCCAAATTAATGGTGTTTGAATCCTTTCTTTAGGAACTCAAGGGACAGAAAGGGCAATCCCAGTGGGATTCCAGATTCAGCTTTGAGTGCTGAGTGGTGAGCAGGAGTTTAAAGGTCACACATTGGTTGTAGCTCTACCCTTGCTCCCATTCTCAAGAAGCTTTGTGAAGAATCCAGACTGAGGTCTCCAGAAACGAAGCTTAAGGCCAATTTGAGCTTCTTTTTCCTAGTCTCAGGGCCCCTGAGCAGTGTGAGTCTGAAGGTTCTTAGTGTCATTACACTGGGCATCACCTCTCAGGGTCTTGGTGGGGGCCTCAGAATATTGTTTGTAGGAGGTCTGATTTCCATTCCTCAGGCTGTTTCCTCCACTCTTGCACCAGAGTAAGCAAGAACCCTCTTTGCACCATGTTCTATATAGTGTTACACATAACAACAAAGACATTTTTATGGTGTTGAAAAACATAAATAGTGGTCATGCCACTTCATTTAGCAGAGAGAACTAAATCAATGTTTTATTTATTTTTCAGAGAACCATTTCCATGATCTATTTTTCTGACTTCAAAGCATCAAGCATTGTTAAGGTATTATAAATAGCCATGTGAATCAATCTGTGGCAATGCCTGCTTACACAGGCTCTTTAAATCCCAGTAATGATTTAATACCCAAACATGCCCAGTGCACTGCCTCAGTGAAATGCAGTGCTTTCCACTGCTGAGTGGTGTGGGATTCTTTCCCCTCTTCCAACTGGGCTGTGCTTTCTTTTTTCCCTCTTCTTGTTACCTATCCTACATGCCTTTCCAGTAGCTTATGTTTATCTTGTGTATTAGATATGCCTCCAAGTGATTTTTTCTTCTGCCCATTTTGCTGGGGTGGTATCTGGAAATATGATTAGGCAAAGGGTAAGCAACCTTATAGAATTGTCCTTCTTCCCAACTGAGCTAAGTATTTGGAGATATCATGGGCTTTCTCTAAGAATAAAGCACAGAGCCAGTTTTGCTACTAAAACATAACTCAGGACTAAATTTATACTGGAGAAATAATTTGTATCTGGTGAATAAATATTATGACTGGACCTAATGCCAAACATTTTCCCCTTTCTTATTCTAAGTGTTAAAAGGCAGAATTTAGGGAAAACATTTTAAAAGCAAACATCAAAACTCCAGGTTTGCCCACTGGGTGGGCTGGTATGGGATGCCAGGTTTGGGTGAGTAAATACAGAAGGGTTACCTTTTGTTTAAGTTCTGCTCTTTACAATTGGTTTGAAACTATTTTAACCAAGTCAGTTGAGAAAAGCATGGTTATGAAAACGATTCACGTGTAAACAAAATATCCAGCCTAAGCAGTCTATGAGTGTATAATGTGGTTAAATTCCTTTCATTACCCAAGTGATATTGACTTGAGCTTCACTTATGCATGAAGAACCTAAGACTAAGACTGTCCCCTGGTGCTGTCTGATGTGCATTCTTGAATAGGTCATCTTGTTCTTACACGGCACCTTCTCTAGACAGAACCTCTCTAGTGGTTCTCAACCTTGGCTGCACATTAGAATCACCTAGGAATCTTTTTTAAATCCTGATTTCTGGGCCTCATCCTCCAGAAATTCTGTTTCTTTGTTAATAATGTTGTGGCCCCACCCCATAACAAAGAAACAGAATTTCTGGAGGATGAGGCCCAGAAATCAGGGTTTAAAAAGATTCCCAGGTGATTCTAATGTGCAGCCAAGGTTGAGAACCACTGCTCTAGACCACTGCCTCTATTGCTTCTGGCCATTACTCTGGGCACTGCGATTCTTTATGAGCTTCATCTGCGCCACCTCCACTGTTGCTCCAGAAGAGATCTTCTTCCATGAATTACCTGTAGAATGGTTGATGCCGGGCTATCATGAAACACAGGTAAAGAAGAAATATTTTGGCTGCAGCCCAAGACCAAACCAAGTCTCTGGTTCCCAGAATTTACTTTTTCCTTCAATAATTGGTAACAGAAAGATCTACTGTCCTAGAGAGATGCCACTCCTACACACAGGTTGTGTAATAGCTTGATATAATTATATTCTGCATTATTTATTAATTAATTAATAATACAATTTCCAGAGTAGGAGTAGCAATGTGCATAATGCTCTCTAAACTTACAAAGAGCAACAGAACATCCCAAGTACCCTTCCTCCACCTCACCCCATTACCAAAAGACAAGAAATTCTTGAATGGCTTTGGCTCAATTAATTCTAGCAAAGTTTCAATTCTTCAAACAAAATGTCTTCTCAGTGTTAAACACTACATTCAGGTCAATGTCACTTTGAAGTACTAGGAACAATAATAGATCACAGTCCTTCAGATCCATACAATTAAAGGACCACTTAAAGATTTTCCCAAAACAAAGGTGAATGCATTCCTCCAAACTCTTTCTAGATAGAAACTCTTGTAGCTTAGAATGGCTTCTTTTTCCCAATTCTAAATTTTAAGTTCTCAAAACAAATAATATTTTTTTTATTGCTTAAAGTATTTCAAAGGGTATTACATATGTGTCCATTTTTCCCCCCGCCCTAGACAGTCCCCTAGCCTCCCCTATCCCCCAGTGTCTTATGTCCATTGGTTATGCTTATATGCATGCATACAAGTCCTTTAGTTGATCTCTTACCCCCCTACCCCCTGCCCCCCAACCCGGCCCGGCCTTCCCGCTGCAGTTTGACAATCTGTTTGAGGCAGCTCTGCCTCTGTATCTATTATTGTTCAAAAGTTTATAATGGTCTCTATTATCCATGAATGAGTGAGATCATGTGGTATTTTTCCTTCATTGACTGACTTATTTCACTTAGTATAATGCTCTCCAGTTCCATCCATGACGTTGCAAATGGTAAGAGTTCCTTCCTTTTTAGAGCAGCATAGTATTCCATCATGTAGATGTACCACAGTTTTCTAATCCATTCATCTACTGATGGGCACTTAGGCTGTTTCCAGATCTTAGCTATGGTGAATTGTGCTGCTATGAACATAGGGGTGCATATATCCTTTCTGATTGGTGTTTCTGGTTTCTTGGGATATATACCTAGAAGTGGGATCACAGGGTCAAATGGGAGTTCCATTTTCAGTTTTTTAAGGAAACTCCATACTGTCTTCCATAGTGGCTGCACCAGTCTGCATTCCCACCAGCAGTGCACAAGTGTTCCTTTTTCTCCACATCCTCTCCAGCACTTGTCGTTTGTTGATTTGTTGATGATAGCCAGTCTGACAGGTGTGAGATGGTACCTCATTGTTGTTTTTCTGGAGAGTCCTCCTTCTCTTTCCTTTGGGAGTTTCTTTGTCTACCCATGTTTGATCTCACTGACATATCTAGACGTTGAGTCATTCAGTGGCTGCTCCCTGGGTGGCAGTGACTCCTTGGTCTGTGGTTGCTCTTTGGGCAGTTGCGGTAGCAGCTGCTCTTCAGTTGGCAGCAGCTCCTCTGGTGGGTGCTGTTCACAGCTGTGGTGGCTCTTCTGGCTGGTGGGGGGCGGTTTCACGTACAGCTGCTGTTCCTTAGCAGAGGGAGTGGTGCTCAGTAGGCTGCTATTGCTCGGATCTGCTGCATTGATTTAAGGGCACAAAATACAACACAACAAGGCACCACATACCAGGCACTAAACACAAATATATTCACAATATTAATAACCCCAAATAAAGGTGACCACCCGAATAAAGAGAATTAGGGGATAAGGAAGAAGGAAGAGATAAAGATAAAAGAGAAAAAAGAAAAGAAAAGAAAAGCAGGGATCAAAAAAGGGAGTGCAAAAATGAAATTGGGAAAAAGAAGGGGGGAAAATAAAAGCGAGAAAAGAAAAGAGCGAAAAAAGAGAATGAAGTGGAAGAGGGGAAGAGACTTTTTATATGAGGAGAATACTCCTATAGAACTGCCACAAATCCCAGCAAATTCCAGCAACAGTTCCCTGTAGATGGATGCAAACTAGAATCAACCAATAATATAACGATGAAAATAGAATGGAGAACACTAATCCCAAAATAAAATAAAGAGAAAATAAAATGGCACTTTAAAAGATGGTAAAATGGTAGCAGTAATAATGCTGGTTAAAAATAAGAAGGTAGTAATTAAAAGGGTAAAATCAGGAAAAAGAAGAAGAAGAAAAAAAGGAGAAAAACAAAAGAAAAAAGAAAAAAAAATTGGTTTCTTAGTTAAAAGGTGAAAAAAGAAAAAAAAAATTGCAGTAGTGAAGGTCCTTTGGTTCTTCTATTCTTCAGTCTGGCTCGCCTTTAGTCCTGCCAGGTATTCAGGAGAGTGTTGAGTTTCCCTGTGATACACTGTTCCCCTGTGTTGTAAACCACAGTCCTTATTTCAAAGCAGGCCTTATTTGTTTCTCAGACTGCCTTATTTTGTGTTTAGCAAAGAGTCAGTTTGTGGCTCAGCCTCTGGGTGGCAGTGTTCTGGGGTTGGCCTCTGAGACTATATGGCATTGAAAATCCCTCTATAGGCCAGACCCTGTTAACTCCCAGGGACTGATCAGATTATTTTAATCCTTGATCTTGATCAGGGTGGAATCTGGGTGTGGCTGTGCTCCTTGCCTGGGGGCTGGGGGGAGGAGTCTCACTCTCAGGAGAGAATGGCTGCCCCAGTCCTGGGCTAAGGGGTGTCTCAGCACTCAACACTCAATTCGCTGCCACCTCTCCTGGCCCCCCTTCTCTCCTCAGTCTCCCCAGATTCCACTCCTCCGCACCCTCTCCCTCTCTTCAGCACAGGTGAGTGTCTGTATCCGAAATGTCCCATGAACAGGATTCGGTGAGAACAAACAAATGCTGGCCGCGGAACCGGGGAAGGCTTAGGTTCTGTAAGCTCCTCTCTTACTGGCACTGCATGGTCAGGTCAGCTCTTCAGGCTGCCCCCTTTAGGCTCAGTTCTCCGTGGTCACAGAACCCAGTTCTCAAATCCCCTGGCAGCGCCAGGAATCCCGCAGATCTCCTTTCCCCCGTCAGGGGCTGTGCCTGTCCCAGGGGATGCGGCTGTCTGCCATGCGGTCTCCCTCCGACCCTCTGGGCTCAGAGGTCTGGCAAACTTTCCTGCCCAAATCCCTGTGTTTTTTTTTTTACCTTTCCAGGGGAGTTCTGTCCTTCCCGGCTGCAAACCGTCTCACCAGCTGAGCAATTTCGCCAATTCGGGGTAGGTGTTACTAGTTTCAGCTGCTCACTCCATTTGCTCCGGGACACAACCTGGGACATCTGCCTATATCGCCGCCATCTTCTTTCCTCTCATTGTTGTTTTGATTTGCATCTCTCGGATGATTAGTGACTTTGAGCGTGTTTTCACATGTCTGTTGGCTTTCTGAATGTCCTCTTTTGAAAGGTGTCTATTTAGGTCCTTGACCAGTTTTTGATTGGATTGTTTTTTTTTTTGTTTTTTTTTTTAATATTTTTTATTGATTAAGATATTACATATGTGTACCCTCTACCCCTCCCCCCCCCGCTCATCTCCTCACCCCCCCCGGTGTCCGTGTCCATTGGTTAGGCCTATATGCTTGCATATAAGTCCTTTGGTTGATCTTTCCCCCTTGCCCCCACCCTCCCCTACCTTCCCTCCAAGGCCCGACAGTCCAATCGATGCCTCTCCGTCTCTGGATCAGTCCTTGTTCATCAGTTTATGTTGTTCATTATATTCCACAAATGAGTGAGATCCTGTGGTATTTATCCGCTCTCCAGTTCCATCCATGCTGTGGCAAATGGTAAGAGTTCCTTTTTCTTCTTCCTCTTCTTAAAGAATATCTTTCAGCATTTCATATAATGCTGGTTTGGTGGTGATGAACTCCTTTAGCTTTTTCTTATCCGTGAAGCTCTTTATCTGACCTTCCATTCTGAATGATAGCTTTGCTGGATAAAGTAATCTTGGTTGCAGGTTCTTGCTATTCATCTCTTTGAATATTTCTTGCCACTCTCTTCTGGCCTGCATGGTTTCTGTTGAGAAATCAGCTGACAGTCGAATGGGTACTCCCTTGTAGGTAACTGACTGTCTTTCTCTTGCTGCTTTTAAGATTCTCTCTTTATCTTTTGCTCTTGGCATTTTAATTATGATGTGTCTTGGTGTGGTCCTCTTTGGATTCCTTTTGTTTGGGGTTCTCTGCGCTTCCTGGACTTGTAAGTCCATTTCTTTCACCAGGTAGGGGAAGTTTTCTGTCATTATTTCTTCAAAAAGGTTTTCAATATCTTGCCCTCTCTCTCCTTCTGGTACCCCTATAATTCTGATGTTGGTACGCTTGAAGTTGTCCCAGAGGTTCCTTACACTATCTTCATATTTTTTGAATCTCTTTTCTTTTTTCTTTTTCGGTTGGGTATTTTTTGTTTCTTTGTATTTCAAATCTTTGACTTGATTCTTGGGATCCTCTTGTCTGCTGTTGGATCTCTGTAAATTATTCTTTATTTTAGTCAGTGTATACTTAATTTCTAGTTGGTCCTTTTTCATGTCCTCCATGGTCTCACTATACTCCTTGAGGGATTCATTAAATTTATCGGCGGTTTCCATAAAATTCTTGAAAAACCTTATAAACGTGGCCTTGAACTCTATATCCAGTCGTTTGCTTTCCTCCGTTTCTGCCATTTGTGACCTTTTTCTTTGTCTCCGCATTTTGGCTGCTTCCCTGTGTTGATAGAGTGGCCCTGCGCGCCAGGTGTCCTGTAGGGCCCAGTGGCTCAGCCTCCCCAGTTACCTGGGGTAGACACTCTTGGTGAACTCTTGGTGCCTTGGTTGTTGTAGGATCACTGGGAGGAATTGACCTCCAGGCCAATTGGCTGTGGGAATCAGCTGTGTCTGCAGTGGGAGAATGGTCCCCCTCTGACCACTGGGTAGAGTGGCTCCCGGATCTAAGGAGGTGCTAATTCAGCCCCTGCCTGAGGCCACACAGCAGGAGCCACGAAGAGGCTCAGCTGTGAAGCAATGCAAGCCGCTGCGGGGCCTTGGGCCTTCTCTTGGAAGTTCAGGGTCTGCCTGGCTGGGCTGCAGTTAGGTACATTCATGTGCAAAAGCCTCTGCCGCCGCCTGGGTGGGGCGGGGTCTCAGGGAGTCAAAGGGCAGTGAAAGCAGCTATGGTGATTCTCCGCGCCCAGAGCCGCGCGTCTCAGTGTCCCGGTAAGGGCTGCAAGCACCTCTGAGGGAAAGCCGCCCTCAAGTTCGCCCACTGCCGCCTGACAGACCAGCCTCTCCCCGTATGAGCCCTGGGTCCCCAGAGACCCGCTGGAACCGGAGTTCAGAGCAGTTGGGAGCTTGTGATTCAAAAAGACAGCCGCGTCCTCAGGCGCCACCCCCTTTCCGCACGCGCGCGAGCCGCCGCTGTACCTCTGCACTTTACCTCCCCAGCTCCGCTGGCTCTCAGCGTGCCCCTGTTTTCTTCTAGTTGTAGAAATTACACTCAGCCAGCCTTCCTGTTGTTCTGGACGATGTTTGCTCTGACCCTTGCGGCATTCTTCAATTGTTGTGTGAGGCGACAATTTCCCGGTGTTTATCTATGCCACCATCTTAGTTTCTCTCCTTGATTGGATTGTTTATCTTCCTTTTGTTAAGTTGTATGAGTTCCCTATAAATTTTGGAGATTAGGCCCTTATCAGATATGACATTGGCAATTATGTTTTCCCACACAGTGGGTTTTCTCATTGTTTTGTTGATGGTTTCTTTTGCTGTGCAGAAGCTTTTTATTTTGATGTAGTCCCATTTGTTCATTTTTTCTTTAGTTTCAAGTGCCCTAGGAGCTGTATCAGTGAAGAAATTGCTTTGGCATATGTCTGAGATTTTGTTCCCTTTGGATTCTTCTAGAATTTTTATGGTTTCCTGTCGTACATTTAAGTCCTTTATCCATTTTGAGTTTATTTTTGTGTATGGTGTAAGTTGGTGGTCTAGTTTCATTTTCTTGCATATATCTGTCCAATTTTCCCAACACCATTTATTGAAGAGACTATCTTGGCTCCATTGTATGTTCTTGCCTCCTTTGTCAAATATTAATTGAGCATATTGGTTCGGGCCGATTTCTGGGCTTTCTATTCTATTCCATTGATCTATATGCCTATTCTTGTGCCAGCACCAGGCAGTTTTGAGAACAGTGGCTTTGTAATACAACTTGATATCTGGTATTGAGATCCCACCTACTTTGTTCTTTTTCAGGATTGCTGCAGCTATTCGGGGTCTTTTTTAATTCCAGATGAATTTTTGGAGAGTTCGTTCTAGATCTCTGAAGTATGCCGTTGGTATTTTACTGGGAAGTGTGTTGAATTTATAGATTGCTTTGGGTAGTATGGACATTTTAATGATGTTGATTCTACCAATCCATGAACACGGTATGTTCTTCCATCTGTGTATGTCTTCCTCTATTTCTTTTTTCAACGTCCTGTAGTTTTCTGAGTAGAGGTCTTTTACCTCTTTAGTTAAGTTTATTCCTAGGTAGCTTAATTTTTTTGGTGCGATGGTAAACGGGATTGTTTTTATAATCTCTCTTTCTGAAAGTTCACTATTGGTGTATAGAAATGCCTCAGATTTCTTGGGGTTAATTTTGTATCCTGCTACATTGCCAAATTCATGTATTAAGTCTAGTAGCTTTTTGATGGAGTCTCTAGGGTTTTGTATGTATAATATCATGTCGTCTGCAAATAAGGACAGTTTTACTTCCTCTTTTCCAATTTGGATGCCTTTTATTTCTTCTTCTTGCCGAATTGCAATGGCTAACACTTCCAGTACTATGTTAAACAGGAGTGGTGAGAGGGGGCATCCCTGTCTTGTTCCTGTTCTTAGGGGAAATGGTGTTAGTTTTTGTCCATTGAGTATGATGTTGGCTGTGGGCCTGTCATATATGGCTTTTATTATGTTGAGGTATGATCCTTCTACTCCCACCTTACTGAGAGTTTTTATCAAAAATGGGTGTTGAATTTTGTCAAATGCTTTTTCTGCATCAATTGATATGACCATGTGGTTTTTTTCTTTCAATTTATTTATGTGATGTATCACGCCAAAACAAATAATATTACAAACTTTGATTTATAAATCATTATGTAATAAACTTAATAAGAGAACATATATTCCTTATAGGTTGTTAAACATTATTTTCTACTTGTGTTTTTTGAGTAATTAAAATCTGAATTAAAATAAAAGGATTCAGAGCCAAAGGGTTACTGTGTAGGAATGAGATGGGAGGAAAACGTGAACATTTAGAGCACCTACTATGTTAAGTGCTGGGCTAGGTAATTTACACATGATATTTTATTCTACTCTTCAACCATCCTGTGAATTGGCCATTATTATAGCCACCTGTTGGATGAGAATAAACTATAGGGGTAGGCAAAAGTGGGCTTACATTTGTGAGTGCATGAAATAGAGTTTATTCTTGTATTATATATTTTTCTATATAAATAAATGTAAACCTACTTTTACCCATTCCTGTATAGACTCTGAAATATTAGATATCTTGCTCAAGGTCACATAGCTGATTTGTAAATGTGAAGTTGTATTTAAGCAGGTCTGTAAGACTCCAAACTTCCTTTTTTTCCATGACTACTTTAAGCTTAAACTATGGTCATTAAACTATGGAAGCCTAGTGGGATCTCTTTCTCCATCCTGGACTGTTGCGTATCCTTTGTTGGACAAAACAAATGTCATTTTGTACCTTAGCCAGTCAAGACTTCAGTAATTCATTCATTCGAGTCCTTACTGTATGTCGAACACTGTGGGAATTATAGGCAAAGAAGCCAGTGTTGGTGAGGAAGTCATCAGCATAATGAACTTCTAACTCTCCTTGAATCATACTTCATCCCTGTTGCTGCTTGCACCTCCACAGAAATCATCCTGAGAAAAGGATTGCAGCCTTGCATCATTTGGGCATTCAGAGAACTTGAATGATCAGAAGACTCAGTCCTGTGATTCTTTGCTGTTTTTCACTTTCTTACCATCTTTCTGTAACTGTAATTGAGGGTGGATTTTTAATTGTAGAAGAGTAAATTTTTAATTAGAAGAAAATAGCCATGGATAAAAGTTGATAAAGGAAGAGATTTATCAGGCTTTTAGGAAACTTACAGGAAAATCCCCTAAAAAATCATCATTTCTTATTCATAGTATTGACTTGTTAAAAGTGAATCTCCTTACCTTTGTTTTATCTGGCATATTTATGGAATATGTTTATTTATTAATGATTTTTTCTAAAGCAAATATAACGGGCACATAAGGGCATTCTCATAATCACTTAGCTATATGGCTGTGGATATTTATCACTTTTCTTCAGAGACTATTTAAAAATGGAGAGTTCCAGGAAAACAAAAAAGCATCAACTCCTTAAAATGCATGCGTTTCATGAATTATTCATTCAAAGAATTAACAAGAAAATACATTTCTGAGTTTGTGGTGAAAAATAATCCTCCTCAGCATCCTTCCCAGAATTGTTCAGAACAGTTTTCCTTCAAATGAGTCTATGGTCCAAATCAGTGGACTCACTAGTCAGGATTTGCCACAGAGGCTGCTCCTCATAGATGTGGTCAAGAGGGAATGTGGAGGAATATAATATAATAGCCACTACTATTATCTTATTTCCTAGGCCTTTGCATCCTCTGTCACTTCCACTTTTGCAGCTGCTGGTGGGCTTTACTGAAGTCCATAAGTGACACCTGAAGAAGGAGCAGAGTCATACAATCAGAGACGATCATTGAGAGAGAGATATGTAGGCCATTTCATAACCAGCTCCCTTATTCTACAGAGTGGAAAACTGAGGCCCAGAAATGGTGACTGACTTGTCCATGGTCACCTGATAGTTACCAGAAAGTTGAGACTCCACTCAGGAGCTTTTCTCTATTCAATACTGAGGTGTAAGATTTCAGAAGTTTATCTACTCTAAATGTCCACCAGCTTAAGTCTACACTTAACAGAGCAGCAACCACCTGCTGGGCCAGAAAATCTGAGAATACGCCAGGGGAGAATCAGTCACATTTTGTCATCCCAGGAAGTGAAGAATATGTTTGAATAAAATATATCCTGAACAGTAAACATGTATTTGCCCATCTATTATGAAGATTGTATAAAGTATGAAGATAGTATACAGCAGCACTTCCTACTTTTAACTGCAGGTTGAGGACTTTAGAGTTCTAGCGTCTACAATTGTCCTTGGGCCCTGCTTGATTGATCAGCAGCACCTCAGAGAGGGCTACATTTTCTGAGTGCTGACATCTGATTGGAAGCTGAGTCTGCTCTAAGATGTGATCTTTCTGCTTTCATTTTTCTTTTCTTTTTAAATTTAGAATGGTGCCAACATGGATATTCTAATTAAGCTGTGTTTTTTGGATGTGTGTGTGCAAATTTTTGAAACTGCACTTCTCTTCTTCCCTCTTTATATTCTGATAAGCTAGCTATTCAAGGTTATTTCATTACCCACCTCTAACTGCCTGGAAACTAAGGAAGGCTGAAGAGGAGAAGGCAAAATGGAGGCCTTGGGCTTACTTGTCTGGCAGACATATTTTGGTTGGCTTAAACAGTGTTTAAAATAATTGACATAATATTTAAAAACTGGTATCCTCATACAAAAACTTGGATTTTGGGTGTCTTTAAAAAAAATCAGAAAATCTGGACACACTAGGCCCAAATTCCTTGTGGCAAGAATTGTTAGGATTTGACGGGCCTCTGATCCCTGTAGACCAGCCATGCATTTTCTTGAGGAGCCCTCTGGTACTGCAGGCCATTGAGTTTGCAACCCTATTAAAGAGGAAATGATAAAAGGCCACTAAATCACATCTCTGCTAGATTCGTTTATTTTTTCTTTATCCACTCACAAATACTTGCTGAACCCTGAATGCCAGGGTCTATTCTAATATTGGGGGATTGCACAGTGAATTAGATAGACAATATTCCTGCGATGGAATTTACAATCTAGGTGGGGAAACATTAAACAAGTAGTAATCAAACAAGAGAAACAGAAGACACTGAATTAGAACAGGGTGTTCTGAAATTGACTTAAGATAGGAAACCTGGAAGGCTTCTCTGAGGAGCTGGCCTTTAAGCTGAAATCTGAATGACAAGGATGGGTTAACCACAGATTTATCAGCAAGAAAAGAACTCCAGGCAGAAGCAGAGGTAGTGTAGAGCAAGCATGTCAAACTCAAAGGCTAACGCGGGCCAAATAAACAAGGTTTAAGTTAATGTGGGCCACAAAAAAACAAAAGCTTCAATTTCCTTAGAAACATAGGTTTATTTCAATAGAGACATGCTGAATACAAAGGGCAGAAATAAATGAGTAATCGTTAACATAAAATAATAGAACATTTTAATAAAAATTAATATTTTTTCTTGAACATTAACTTACCAGACACTGACTAACTGCACAAATCAATAAGCGTAACGCAAATAAACTTATTTTTCTTGTTCTCTGAAAGCAAAATACTAGTATTTCCTATTGCGCACACCAAACAAGTCAATTCAAGACTAATGACGTGGCAATCGGCTGCTAAAATATTCGCTGCTAGTATTAGTGGAGAGAAATGGTGCACCTGGGTGTAAGGGAAATGAATGCAACACAATTATAGTAATCAGTCATTAGCGAACGTTGTAGTTCATTATTAATAATTATTATAACAGGGTATTGTAAAAATTAAGTTACAAAATTTTTATGAAAACGTTTCTTACATACTGTTATATTGGCTGGGCAGCAAAAATATTCATTGTGAGCCATATGTGGCCTGAGGGTCCTGAGTTTGACATGCTTGGTGTAGAGGCTCCAAGGCTTGTTGGAGGGTCTGCAAGAAGGCCAAGTAACAGGAGAGTGGGCATTAGAGCAGAAGGTGGCCAGGCTGGCAGGTGCCACTTTGCAACTCAGTGAGGAGATTAGGATTTTATTCTAAATTGAATGCAAATCGCTGGAGGATTTTATACAGGGTAGTAAACGTTTTCTGCTTTAAATAATTGTTTCTGAATGTGTAAATTTCCATTTCAAAACAGAGAAATTAAATCATAGAGGTCTAAAAGAGGTAAGCATGTCTCAAGATGCTTTGGTTTTACTACCAGGAATGACACACTGTATAAAATATTTTAGTTTCCTGGGGCTGCCATAACACATTACCATAAATTTGGTTTCTTTAAACAGTAGAAATGTGTTCGCTCACAGGTCTGCTTCATTGGGCTCTAAAGGAGAATCTGTCCCTTGTCGCTTCCAGCTTCTGGTGGCTGCAGGCATGCCTTGACTTGCCACCATAGGTGCAAGTCGGAGACAAAGATTCAATGCAGGCAATTTAGTTGTGAAGGGATTCCAGAAAGCACTTTGTAGATCACGCAGGGAGGGGAGAAAGTAAGGGGAAGTAAGACAGGGAAGGGAAGGAGACCAAGAATTGTGTTTATTGAGCAGATTACTGCTATGGCCATTGGAGTCCCATCCTATTGTGGAACACTGGAAAATTACAGAAAAAATCTGGAGCTACCTCATCCAAGAGATGTGAGGGCTTAGGTTTTTATCCTAATTCTCCACAGCCATTGGCTCTGAGGGCTACTCCGGGGAGGGGGGTCGGGAGGGGAGGGGAGTATGTGTTAACTCCCTGGCATGCCTGCAATACCTCTACCAGTAGGTGGCCAGAGAAAGCCTTGAGCAAAGGTGAAAGGAGCATGCAGTTGAGAGGGAGTCTTGTGGGTGAGGTTGGCACACAAGAGTGAACACTCAAGTGCTATGGGCAGGGCACTAACATCTGCTGTAGTTGACAGGCCTTTCAACATTTCTCTTCAATCTGAATCATTTTATATTTAAAACTAGTGGATATATTTCCAAAAAGACTAATGAGAACATTTGTAAATATGCTTCTAAATAGATGATTTCTTTCAAATTGACATTCATCTGTGGGAATAGAGACCATTTTATCTAAAATTTATTAGTAGTCTGGCCATTACGTGCATTTGAGCAAACATTTAGTAGATTCTTGTCGATTAGGTGCATCTAAACATGTGCCTATTGGGCATACAGGAGGATGTAAAATAGAACAAGATTTGATCCCATTACTCAAGAATTTAGTTGTCAAGACAAAACTGCACACACCATTTTCATAATAGTCATAAAAGTACAGGTTTATAAAATTGAACACTTATTTTGTTTTCCTCCAGTAAACATTTATTTATTTTTTTTGATTTATTTGTGCATTTTATTTCTTTTTTAATTATTTATTTTTTTATTTTATTAAATCTTTATTGTTCAGATTATTACATTTGTTCCTCTTTTTTTCCCCCCATAGCTCCCCTCCACCCAGTTCCCACCCTACCCTCTGCCCTTGCCCCCACACTGTCCTCATCCATAGGTGCACAATTTTTGTCCAGTCTCTTTCCGCATCTCCCACACCCCTTTCCCCCCCAAGAATAGTGAGTCCATTCCCTTTCTATGTCCCTGATTCTATTATATTCACCAGTTCATTCTGTTCATCAGATTATTTATTCACTTGATTCTTAGATTCACTTGTTGATAGATGCATATTTGTTGTTCATCATTTGTATCTTCACCTTTTTCTTCTTCTTCCTCTTCTTAAAGGATACCTCTCATCATTTCATATAATACTGGTTTGGTGGTGATGAACTCCTTTAGCTTTTTCTTATCTGTGAAGCTCTTTATCTGACCTTCCATTCTGAATGATAGCTTTGCTGGATAAAGTAATCTTGGTTGTAGGTTCTTGGCATTCATCACTTTGAATATTTCTTGCCACTCCCTTCTGGCCTGCAAAGTTTCTGTTGAGAAATCAGCTGACAGTCGTATGGGTATTCCTTTGTAACTGAGTTTCTTTCTCTTGCTGCTTTTAAGATCCTCTCTTTGTCTTTTGCTCTTGGCATTTTAATTATGATGTGTCTTGGTGTGGTCCTCTTTGGATTCCTTTTGTTTGGGGTTCTCTGTGCTTCCTGGACTTGTAAGTCTATTTCTTTCACCAGGTAGGGGAAGTTTTCTGTCATTATTTCTTCAAATAGGTTTTCAGTATCTTGGTCTCTCTCATCTTCTGGCACCCCTATAATTCTGATGTTGGTACGCTTGAAGCTGTCCCAGACGCTCCTTACACTATCTTCGTATTTTCGGATTCTTTTTTCATTTTGATTTTCTGGTTGGGTGTTTTTTGCTTCTTCGCATTTCAAATCTTTGACTTGATTCTTGCCCTCCTCTGGTCTGCTGTTGGGAGTCTGTATAATATTCATTATTTCAGTCCATGTATGCTTAATTTCTAGTTGGTTCTTTATCATAACATTGATGGTCTCATTAGATTTCTTGTAGATCTCAATAACTTTATCGACAGCTTCTAGACAGTTCTTGAGAGACCTTAAAAGTGTGGTTCTGAACTCAATATCCTCCATTGACAGTTTTGTCCTGTTTCTTTGTCTCCGCAGTTTTTATGCTTTCTTGGTGCACCCCCTAGTGGTCTTTGTGCGCAGTCTTGTTGTAGTTAAGCCTTGATTGTTGTAGTTAATACTAGGGGGATTTGACCTCCAGGCCAACTGGCTGTGAGAATCAGCTGTGTCTGCAGTGGGAAAACTTCTGTCCTCTAGGGAGGTGCTAATCTAGCCTTTGCCTGAGGCTATCTGGCAAATGGCTCTGTGCAGGGCTTGGGCAGGGCGGGTCGCACAGGATCAACAGAACAGGTGGAGGGAGCAGTTATGGCTGCTCTCAGTCCCGTCCCCAGAGGCTCTGCCTCTCAGAGTCCCAGCAACCGCTGCAAACCTCGGAGAGAAAGCTGCCCTCGCGTTCCGACCGATGCCAGACAGTCCTGCTTCTGCAGTTTGAGTCTGGGTCCCTAGAGACTCACCCAGAACTGGAGCTCAGAATATGAGACTCCCTCCCGATTGAAAACGACAACCATGCCCTCAGCTACCAGCCCGCTCTGCACGCACCTCCGCACCTTTGTATTTTCCATACTGCGCCTCCTCTGAGTCTCGTATGCTGTTCTCTTTCCTTCTAGTTGAATAATTTCCCCTCAGCCAGTCTTCCTGTGGTTCTGGGTGATGTCTGTTCCGTCTTTTAGTTGTATTTTTGAAGTGGTTGTTCGAGGCAGCTAACTCCAGTGTTTACCTATGTCGCCATCTTGGTTTTCCCCCCAGTAAACATTTATTATGGCAGCACTATTACAAGTATTGGTGATGCAGGGGTAAACACACAAAGGAGGTCCTTTATTTCATGGAACTCACATGTTTTTTTTTGCATGGTATTCACTAGCATGACATTTCAGTTTTCTCACCCTCTGTTCAACTGCCTCATTTCCTGACACTTCCTTCAAGGTTTTGATTATTAAATCTGGACAATTCATGAGTTTTTTTGATCAAGGTTAGATAGTTTGTGAACAGCAAAGCCAGGTTAGATGGAGCCTGTGTCACCCTGGCACCCATACTCTGGCCTTTACTCCACACTGGCCAGAGACTGTCAACGTACAGAGCTTCTGTTAATCCATTGAAAATAAATATTTTCCATGGTTTGTTTACAACACTTTATTTTTTGACAGCATAGTAGGCTGAATAGTTCTTGTCCCACCAAGATGTCTATGATCCAGTCACTCCAAACTAGGAATATGTTACCTTTTATGGCAAAGGAATTTTGCAGATGTGACTAAGTTAAGGGTTTTGAGACAAGGAGATTTTCCTGTGTTATCTGGGTGGACCCATGTAACCACAAGTGTCCTTATAAGAGGGAGGCAGAAGGTCTGAGGGGAGAGAAGATGCTACACTGTTGGCTTTAAAGATGAAGGAAGCAGACAAGAGCAAGGATGTAGGCTAGAAGATGGAAAAATGAGAGGAAAGGAATTCTCTTCTGGAGGAACCCAGCCCTGTGCACCTATTTTAGACTTCTGACTTCCAGAACTGTAAAATAATAAAACTGTGTTGTTTTAAGCCACTAAGTTTGTGGAAGATTTTAATAGTACCAATCAGAAATGAGCACAGTGTAGCAGAGAGGTGTCCTAATATGTGAAATGTGAACTTTGGACCAGTTTATCCCCAAGGCCCTTTCTGGTCTAAGCCCACTGTCTGTGGGTCCTCAGAAGGGGCCGATAGGACAATCAAGGCCCACAGTACTGACTCCATATGCTTTGAGTGTTGAGTGCTCCATACTAGGATCCAGGAGTTAACCTAGGGAATGAATGCTTTCAGTGATCAGTCTAAAATGCAAGCAGTATTTTACTGGCAGCCTCTTAAAAACACATGACTCATTCAGAAAAAAAACATTTGGTCGATGACTATGTCAGACTTTCAAGTAAATTTAATCAATGAATAACTACTATTTTATTTGTCTCCAAGCCTGAATTTCATATTACATTTCATTTCATTAGCCTTGATATAAAGTGGCAGTTGATAGCAAGCCATATTGACAGGACCTCCTGAGCATAATGTAGTAGTCCCCTTAAATCACTTATTCACTGTTTGATTCATGGCACACAGAAAAACAGGTAGCCACTGAGTATCTATCTATCTATATAAAAGATTAATATGCTAAGTGTCCCCTCAACCATCCGACCAGTCACTATGATGTGCACTGACCACCAGGGGGCAGATGCTCAATGAAGGAGCTGCCATGGGGCACACTGGCCATTTACAAAGAAATGGCACCATGGACCTAGCGCTGACAAAGCAATACAGCTTTGACCCCAATGCTGCTGAGACCCCATGGCACAAATTGCGGCCCACAGCCCAGCTCAGCCTGGAAATGGTCGGTCGCTGTGGGTGCCAGGTAATGACATCATGTAGCAACACCTGGCTTCCTCTCCTTAGCTACTAGCCTCCTTGGAGTTTCTTCAGACCAGGAACATGGCTTGCTTTATAGCCAGGTACAAACATTTTACACTTTAACCAAATGTCTGTGAAGCGTTTTCCCGTGCCTCATTTCATTTGACCCTCACAGAAGTCCTGAAGTAGGTAGATAGGAGACTCAGTAGAAGCCTATTTTCTTTTCATTATCTGGAAAATGAGATTTAGAAAGTTTAGAAACTTGACCTGACTGAAAAGAAGTAAGAAATGGTGGAACTTGAAAATGACTTCAGGTTTTCTCACTGTGCAGAATATAGTTAAACACTGCTACAGTTAAATATTTCACCCTTTGTTCTCCCTGCGTGATCTACAATAATAATCTGCTTCATATTGATATTTACTGCTGTGTTGCTGACAATTACATGAATGAGAAATTGGGGTGCTTCACTGGGCTGGAAAAAACTTAGCTAAATCAGGAAGCAGGTCTAATTAAGCAAGTTTATCTACATATATAAAGCTCTCGCTGGTGCCAATTGCACGTGTGTGTTTTGATCTGTCATTGTTGGTCGTGAATTTGGTTGACACTTCTATTATGGAGAAAGGGCGAATAGCAATATTAAAATATTTCTTCTAATTATTTTCCTTTCAATGTGCACAAATTCGTGCACTGGGCCTCTAGTTTAAATATAAAGGTAAAATAGCGGAACACTAAAAATCTTTTATTTTGGTTATTTAATCCACCTTAATTAATTAGAAGGCAATTTTCTGTCTCTCAACATCTTGAATGTGGGATTTTTTTTTTTCTTACCACAATACAGGGGGACAGACAGGTGATTCCTGGGGGTGGAGATGGATGGGTGACAGTGTCTGAGTTTAGAAGTCAATATCCCCAAAGGCATGCCCCTGTAGTGAGCTCCCAGTTGGAATAGATGTCTTTGATTTAGAACAGTGGTTCTCAACCTTCCTAATGCCGTGACCCTTTAATACAGTTTGTCATGTTGTGGTGACCCCCAACCATAAAATTATTTTCATTGCTACTTCATAACTGTAATTTTGCTACTGTTATGAATCATAATGTAAATATCTGATATGCAGGATGTATTTTCATTGTTACAAATTGAACATAATTAAAGCATAGTGATTAATTACAAAAACAATATGTAATTATATATGTGTTTCCTGATGGTCTTAGGCGACCCCTGTGAAAGGGTTGTTTGACCACGAAAGGGGTCGCGACCCAAAGGTTGAGAACCGCTGATTTAGAAGATGATGCAAATCATTTTAGATCAACAAATGTTTCTTAATCACCTGGTAAATATCAGGGTAGTCATTAGGGCTGTAAAGATTAATCAGGCTCAGATCCTGCCTTGCAGGGTCCTCAGCCTCAGAAAGAGGAACAGAAGTCCTAATTCTGGAAATGTGTCTGATGTTTTTGAATTATTTCCCATTGATCAGTTAATTTGGCTTAAAAATATGGTGATGAGAAAACTAATAGTGACTTAAGAAGCTGGTTCTAGTGGTTCTTTACTTATAGGAGGTAACAAAATAGGTTTTGAGGTTGGAGAAGGAAGCAGAGGTGAGGTGTTGCCTGGTCAATGGAAGGCACTGTATGAGGGGAACCGTAAAGATGGCTGAACCCAGGCACCTGAGGCCCAGGAGAATAGTTCTGGGTGGTCTTTTCATGGTATTAGATTACTTTTGGGCACCATTTAGCTCATGACAATGTGCAGTTTGAGCATCTGAAAAGAATTTTAATGAGACCAGTAGAAAATCCAGCCGTGTATAAAAGATTGTGTTGAGTACACATTGAGAGTGAAATTCAAACATATCACAAAGGAAAACAGAGCAGACTTCTGTTATCAACAGAGCAAAGGGAGTGGCTGAATTCTCCCAGGTTTTGCTTTACTGAAGCACAAGATTCTATAGCAACTGAACCCAATCTTATTCTTATATATGTGAACTCTGTGTTAGTGAGAACACTGAAATATGAAAATACTACTGTGTCCCTCTTCCCTCATTCATGGAGCAACATTCATGGAGAGCAGTATTCTGTGTGAGGCTAGTACTTGTAACTTGTTACTTGTTACTGGGGGTTGACAAGGTATAAAAGCTTGCCCTGCCTTGGAAGAGCTTACTGTTCATATCCCTATAATGATAACCAAATAAGAATTTGAAAGTGAAATATCCTTCATAGTTTACAATTAGTACTGCAAGAATTGAGGGAAAAGGGCTTAAGTAGCCTTCTTTGAAGAAATGGGGCTTGGATAGGATTTTGAAAAGATAAACCAGAATTTATTGGGTTGGTAACTAAGAGTACCCCATATACCTCTTTTTTGTGTGTGATTTGTACACTAGTTCCTTATTTGTGAGGTAGCACATATCCATGGAAAGAGTCCAGACTTCCAAAGCTACAAAGTTTAAAGAATGGAGATGTTCATGACTTTCTCACGTTAATCAAACATGGTCAACTTGTAGCTCACTCCATGAAGCCCATGAGGGACCCACATTCCTTTCATCTTGTTCTTCAGTCATCTCCTAAATCAGGGATCTAAAAATTATGGCCCCCAGGTTGGCTCTGGGAGTTAGTTTTATTGGAGTATAGCCCTGTCCATTTGTTAACATGCAGTCTATAGCTGTTTTCATGGGTAGAGTTGAGTAGTTGCAGCTATAATCAAAGGACCAAAAGGTGAAAAATATTTACTATCTGGGTCGGTCTTTAATAAAAAATGTGCCGATCTCAGCTCTGGGCTATTGTCCTCATTAGTGGTAGAGGCTGGGCTATAGCCATGTTCCAGCTCATTAAAAAAGGAAGGAAAAAAACTTGAGGGCAACACTTTCCTTTTAAAATGGAAGTTGTACATGTAACTTCAGCTCATGTTCTAGTGGGGAACTTGGTTACATGGTTGTATCTAACTGCAAGCGTAGCTGAGTTGTGTAGTCTTCAGTTGGGTACTCATATGCTCACCTTAAACCACATTATTTTGGAATAAGAGGTGAATAAATTTTCATGGAAAACCAACAGTGTCTGTCACATTAATGTTCAGTATGAACTTCCTGTCTCTTCTTTTCAGGTGTCAAAACTAGCCCCCCAAATCCCTAGTTCTTGTTCCTCCACTGCACTGTCCTTTAGCTTCTGCCTCTGGCTATCCAGAGCTTCTCTATTTTAATTTATTATCTGTCATGTCACCAGTTCTCATATAACTTTAGACCATCAAATTGGCCTCTTTTAAAACACTCCATGCTTTACTACAGGGTTTTTCAACTTTGGCAATTGACATTTTGGATGGATAGTTCCTTGTTGTGCACACTGTAGGATCTTAAGCAACATGCTGTCCTTTACCCAGCAGATGCCAGTAGGAAACCCTGTTAAGACAATCCAAAGTCCCTTTGGGGGGTGGATTGCCTCTAGGTGAGAATAATTGATTACCAATTATTTTAAAAAAGAAGCCTAGTCATGTAGCCTAAGATCAAGGCTCTCAACCCTTTGCCTCTCCATGTGTTTAACAATCACCAATCTTTTGGTTTAAGGAGGATTTATCCTTTATAATGATGGCCCTTTCTTGATTTTAGAGCAATGCTGTTCAACTAAATTTAATTTACTCAGTATTGAGCACTTAATAAGTCTCTATCTCTATGTGTGAAGCCTTTTAACTCTGAGGAGCTCTAGGTAATTATCCCCCCCCCAGCCCGCCCCCCCCCCCCCAAGTAATCCCATGAATGTCATGATCCATTGCAGAATATCTGAAATGATCAGATGGGGTTTGGGTTAGGAGAGACTTCGAGGCAGGGATGAGAAGCCATTTCAATTAGTCATCAGAAAGTGGGGGTGGGAGGAAATAAACTCACTGAGAAGCAATAAATGAGGACTCACTAAGGTTCTTGTTCTCATGGCAAGAAAACACCTAGCCATTTTATTATGTGCTACAAAATATTCCAGACCTCGAACTTCAGGATGCATAAAAGTCACCTGGAAGCTTATTTAGAATTCAAATTTGTATACTTTACCTCCAGAGATTCGATTTCAATTGATCTTGGGGAGTGGACAGAAATGTACATTTTTAATAAGTATTCTAGGAAACTCAGACGCTAATGACCTAAGGACCTCAAATTAAGAAGTGCTGTCTTAGATGAACTTTTCAGAAACCTTTAACATATAATCTCACCAAAAGTGAGTGAAGAATTACATATAATGTTGGTTGTATATTTTGTCACAGCCCAAGTTCTGATTGATGACAAGGATCAACAAGGGACAAAGTGCAGCTTTATTAGTTCTGTGACAATACTTGTTATCCTAGCACAGATCTTGGGTAGAAGCTGAATTGGACAATGTGCTTTAGGCTGGAGCTAAAGTATTTCTTTTTTTCTTCCTCCCTTAAGCTCTGCCTGTTTTATGTCTTGCCTTTTCCTCCAAAATAAATGAGAGGCAGGACCTTGCTATTGCAATATAGGGCAAAGGTTACTGGCTACACACACTGGTGACCTAGGAATGGGAATGACAGAGCAAGAGACCAATTTGTTTTGTAAAGATAAAATTGTAACCAAAGGCAACATATTTCAAGCAGTTAATGATGAGAAAATAATTTTTTCAAGTAAAATAAGAGACTGATGAGTTAACTTAACCAGAACTGACTAGTTGAGGCCCTTTAGCTTATGGTGAGGCCAGTATTTGAGGCCATTCAGGTTCTCCTTGACACCAGAGAGGAGATGGTCAGGCCTTCCTTCCCAAGTTAGAGAACAATACTTTTCCTGTTATCATCACAGCACCAGAATCAAGAAAATGCAAAAAAAGAGCCATAATTTGCAAGGAAACTCATCTTTAGTACAGCAATCCTGGCCCAGGAATATCAGGTTTTCATTAATGAGATCAGTCTCCTGCTCTGAACAATGCAAGTAAGAGGATGGGGAAAGGTCTCAATTGTTGTCAAGGGTTGGATCCTCTACAGACCAAGTCTGAAATGAGGTGCTGGCTCTCCTTCATTGACCTTCTTTGTTTCTTTGTCATCCCTTTATTTCTCCTGCCTTTTTGTTCCCTCCTCCTTCTCTTCCTGTTTCTTTCCTTTAAAAAATCAAGCTCAAATTCCTCATAAAGATCAAGCTGTAGACAAAGTCAAGCAAGGTGCATTGTTTATATCTCTCACTTTCCATAGGTTCTAGTAATGCTCCTTCATTTCAAGACTTCAACATCTTTCTGATGCAGCACCTGGTACTGAGCTGAGCACAGAATCTTGTTAAAACACCAGGTCAGATGCAAAGTTCACAGGTGCTCTTCCAAGATGGGTAAAGGATCCCCCAAGATGAAGCATTTGTAATCTGAGGTGAATACTAACTGCATCTTCTCTATCCCATGCTCTAACTTTCCTTGACCACATATCTGCACTCTGAGAGTTTTTTCATCTGATTTCCCTGGCTCTAGCATTTTTATAGGGTTGCAATGTTTTGACTGCGATCACCTAATTCCAACTCTGCCTCATTCTCCCTACAATAAGTCAGCTTTCTGTCCCATGGCTACTCCCGTAGCCTCTGGACTGGCATGATATTTACATCTCTTGGCTGAGATCTGATATGGTCTTCTTTGGCTACACAGTTAAAATAGCACACTTCTGACTGATTGATATGGGGGTACTGTCTCTCATTAAGACCAGGACTATGTACTGTATTTTTCCATGTATAAGACCCCCCCATGTATAAGATGCCCCTCACTTTTCCAACCCAAAATTAAGAAATCAGTATTTTAAACATAAAACAGAACACATTTTTATTTAGTAATTACCGCAGGTAATGTTTACATACCAGTACTATGATATTATGCAGCATATCACTTTATCAGCTTCTGTTGCATCACTGCTCTCTTCTTCATCACTATTAGTTCCAGACATATCAATTTGTTCAACTTCTATTGTATCACTGCTGTCTTCTAAGTCACTGTCTATATATGTGAGATCATCCTCATAAACTGGTGGCATTTTTTGAGCTAACTTTGTGTTCTCATGGCCAACCCTTCTCTCCTCATGAAATTAAAGCACCATTTTGCCTTTCCTGTAAAATCAACAATGTTCATTTCATTTGAAAACATTCTTGCCTGACATTGAATAATCTTGGTTCACACACATAAGCAACTTTGGCACTGCTCCATAATCCAAGTCTTAAGCCTCTACTCCAAGTTTGCCCATTTTCCTGGTTTTCCTCTTAAGGCCTTCTCTTTTTTGGCATCTTAAGGAGTTGTTCTTCCTGTTTTCTCCACTGTCTGATCATACACTTAGTGGGAGCAGGTCCAAATTGTCTCTCTGCAGCTCTATTCCCATGCTCGTTTGCATAGCTGATTACATTCAGTTTGAATTTTGCAGAGTAAGACAATTGCTTACCAGTATTTATATCTTTATTTTTTTGACATTTTTATGGGCTCAGAATGCTCCAGTCCCTGTTGCATCTGCACACTCTCCACCTCCACCTCCAATTATGGCATCAGCTGATGTCAGTGACAATAAGGCTGGTGATTGGAGGAAGCCTGTGTGACAAGGTATGGGCCGCTATGCACTTGCGCAGCTCCCTCCTTGGCTGACTTCTGTTTATAAGACACCCCTCGATTTTCAGTCTAATGATTTTAGAAAAAATAGTGTCTTATACACAGAAAAATACGCTACTATTTTCTAGAGATGCCATAATAAAATACCACATAATAAAATACCACAAACTGGGTTGTGGAAATTTATTATCTCATAGTTCTGAAGACCAGATGTCTAACATCAAGGGGTAACAGTGTTGGTTCCTCCTCAGGACTGTAGGGAGAATCTGTTCCATGCTTCTCTCCAAGCTTTTGTTGATTTGCTAGCAATCTTTGGTATGGATGAGCCTTTGATATCTCTGTGTGAATCTGTATCCAAATTTCCCCTTTTCACAAGGACACTAGTCAGCTGCATTGGACACCACTATGCAGTATGATCTCATCTTAACTAATTACATTTGTAACGACCCTATTTCCAAAGAAGGTCACATTCTAAGGATTAGGATTTCAACCTCTTTATGGGAGACACAATTCAACATACAAGAGATGGTGACTTTTCTGTTGCTTGTATCTGTAAGGCCCTTATTAGGACTGAGACTACTGTGAAGCAAGTGAGACACTCATGTTTAGAGGTGCACAAAATAGCTCAGCAATCTCAATAAATAATATTTTAATGATTATATATATTAATACCAACACTAATTAAAAAATCTGTGATGAACAAACATCAAAATGTTAAACAAAGGCAGCATCTGTTCCACACTTGCCTCCTCCTGAAACTCGCTCAGCAGCCACACTGCCTTCCATGGGCAGTTGCCGTTCTTTACCCCTGAGTATGATTTCACTAAATTGAGAACACAACTGAAGACACTTTTTTTTAAATTTTGGAATGCAGAAGGCTCTTTTAACATTAGGATTGAACCTTATTAATTTTCTACTTCAATAATTTTCTGCCAAATGCTTTACACTTCTTTTAAACTATGTGTTTAATTAGAATATGTTGATTTCTCAGACTCACTTAAACACTTCCTGGAGGGGTATCCTTCTGCTTCAGTTTGATGCCATTTGGCGCTGTAGATGTTTCCTAGTCTTTGGTTTTTGTTTTGTTTTCTTTAACTACCAGACATGGTACGCTTCAGTGAGCAGTGCAGGTCCACAACTGTCAGGCCGCTTTCCCTGCTGGCCTCCTCTGGGTGGACTAGATCTCTCTGGATGCTCATTCTTCCTCATTTCTAGAATAAGGGCAAATCTGGGGCAGGATTGTGAAATAGCATTCTCCCCCCCCCCCCCCCCAGGACTTGTCAAACTCACTCATGCAAGTTGAAAACTAGAGAAACTCAATTACTGAAAGAATATTAGCATTGAGCTTTTTTCAGGTGAAGACTAGGTTGAGCTATTTTGCCAAAGTAACAGAGAGAAAGGGGTAACAATATCAGGTAGGCATGTGTTTTGGTAAAAGCAAGACAGGCCTTTTGCTGACTACACAGTGTTTGGCTTGTCTTTTCTATGGTGAATGGGCAGGTGAAGTGGGATGTGGCCATTTTGTTATCTCGGTTGCTAGTCTCATCCAGCGTCTTTCTGGAACCCTGCTTCTCTTTACATCACCTGTCTAACCTCAACTTTATTCTGAGTTAGCTTTTTATTACACGCCCCAGAGCCACCCCCACCAGGAAACATGTTTACATACCTACACCAAATTCACTTGTCAGCCACCTAATTTAGTAGCTGAGAATATTTCTTCAAGCCCTTGATTTCTTTTGTGAACTGCAAGTACTGACCAGACTGGTCTCCACAGTTATATCGAGGGGAAAGGTGGTCCTTGCTGTGGATTTCTTTTATTGATGTGACAACCTTTTTTTTATATGCCATTCACTAATACCCTAAACTTATAGCTTCCGGGAAATGACACCTCCCTCAATGAGTTAATGTGAATAAAACAGCATAAAACAGCATAGTCCTTGGCACTTGATGGAATTTTAATGAAGAAAATCTAGGACTTATTTTGCTTAAGAACAAGGAAGTTTTGCAGAACCAACATTTGAGCAAATGTGCTGCATTTCAATATCAAGAAGACCAACATCTAGGAGGTGGCACAGAGCATGCAGGACTTAGGCTGGTAATCAGGGTTACTCAGAGGTAATTGCAACTCTGCTAACAGTGGACTAGTTAGCAAGTAAGTTAACTTCTCCAGGTCTCGGTTTCCTCATGTAAAATGAGAGGACTGGCATAAATGGTGGCCTAGAACACTTCAGGATTTAAGTCTGTGACACTTAGATTGTTCCTGCTCCTGGATGATGGGATACACCGGGAGCAATTGCTTTCTCTATAAGTCAGCAAATTGGAATGAGAGTGCCTGTGAGTCTCTGTAAAGGTCGGTACTGCTGATGGTCACAATTCTTGTGAACTCAATAAACTGCAGTATTCTGCAAACAGCTGCCTCTCAGGAATGGTGTTTAAGTCATCCCATTGGGAAACCAGAGGACAAGAAATACTCATAAAATGCTCTCAGGGAGACTTAAGCTGACAGAAAAAGAAGTCATGCTCTGTACAGAATCAAAAGCTATTGCACAATGATTTGTGCACGTTCTGTCTAAAGTGAGTAGCTTTATTGTTTAGGCCTTCCTTTTCTTTTTTAAAAGGCCAGGAAAATAGTAAAGAAATAGATTTCTTCAGAAGTCAAAGAGAAATATTTCATTTTAGTTTGGTTTTATTTTTCTCCAAACACAACCTTCCAAAATACTTTAATGAATCTCAACTTTCTCCTCTTAATAATGGATCCCTTAGCTTCTCAGTCATTGCCATTTATAAGAAAAGGAAAGACAAAGGATAAAATTACATGGCGATGGCAGCACATCTGTACTTTCCCTTCAGCTACCCGCACGCTGTGACCCAATTTGCAAGCTCTTGTGGGTTTGCAGGGGATACCCTGATGCTGTCTCTTCCCGTTAGTTTCCTTGGAAGCAGGACTGGCTGGGAGAAATTGGCTCAGTAGTACATCTGTGGTTATACCACACAATAGCTGTGGAAAATTATTAAACTAACAGAGAGACAAATGGCTTGGGAGAGAATAAAGTTAGCAGCTCTGGAAACCTCAATAATAGGTCATCATGTTGGGTCTTCTCCCTTGATTACTATCTTGGTTCCTAAATGAGAATCCAAATTGCAGCAAACTTTTTACTTTGCTCACCTCCCTTTTGTTAGACTCTTATTTTTATTTTGTTAATGAGATCTCACTTGCATTTCCTCATCTTATTCCATTTCTTTCCTTTTTGTGCCATCAGTCAGAGCACACACACACACACACACACACACACAATACTCATGTGCATTCCCTCACACTCACTCTCCAATATGCACACACTCCTCACACTCATATACACACACTCATGTGTGAACACACACACACACACACACACACATACACACACACACACACATATGCACACATTCATGAGGTTCCCAGTTTAGTACCAGTCTATGTCTGGGCTCTGGTGTTAAGGCCACTCTCTGAATTTCTTCCCACTTTGGAAATAGCTAGAACTGAGTATGTTCACTCTTCAATGCTGCGAGTTCACATTTGTAAGTGTAACTGGTTTATGAAATGGTCCGAATTTGGTGAGAAATACATATGAAGTGGCTTTATTTTTCTCCAAACTCGACCTTCCAACATGCTTTGTTGAATCTCCATTTTATTCTCTTAATAATAGATCCCTTAGCTCCTTAGTTATTGTTAGGTATCCAAACATGCAGACCAGATTAAAGCAAGGTATATTATCAGATTTAAACTTTATGTCATGATTTAGCCCCCCCCTTCCCTTCTTTTATCTTCTGCCTCTAGCCACTGTGTAGTTGAGATGAAGGGGGAGGAGTGATTAAAGAAAAAGGGCCAACACCTTTATTTTGCTGCTGCTGTTGGAGTTCTCTCTCCTGGCTGTTGATGGCTCTGATCACAGGGCTAACTCTGGAAGGGGTGCAGGTGGGTGCTTTGGGAATGATGTGCTTCCTTCCCAAGCATAGTCTCCTGATGTAGGTTGATGTCTTTTGACTGTATGTCCCAGCTCCTATACCCTCTGGCATGCCCACAACAAGCAGGTCTCATGGATGATTTCCTGGGAAGCCTGCTCTAACCTGAATGCATTCTGCAATGTCCACGGGCAGCTCACACATTCTGGCCATGCCAAATGATGGGTGTGACCTTCACTATTGAAGGTCATCCTTCTGTCCCTCTCTGAAAGGCATTAAGGGCAGATCAGCAAGTCTGCTGCATCAAAGGTTATTCAACTAAAAAATATCCAGCAGTAATGCTTATTGCATTCATTTTTATTTTCCCAAGTGAGACTTTTGGAGCCCCCTTGTGCCTGATTTTTATAGGGAGTATCTGTGAGACAGCCTCACATCTTGCTCCTGGCGTGTACGTCCTGCATCAGCACTGAAATTGTGAATATAATAGGTTTTACTCCCATGATTAGTTTGTGTCATATGGCATAGTTGATTTTAAGGGATATTATCAGGCTGGGCCTGACCTAATCAGGAGAGTGCTTAAAAGGTACTGGGATTTCCTGGAAAGAGACTCAAAGTGTAAGAGGGATTGCACAACAGTTCCCAGTTCCACATGGCAAGGAATATGGGTGGCCTCTCAGAGTAGCTCCCAGCTGACAGCAAGAAAACTGCTGCAAAGAACTAAGTTCTGCCATAACCAGATGAGCTTGGAAGAGAACCCAGAGCCTACACTGTGCCTGCGCTTCTGGCTTACAGAACAGTGAGCTAATGAATGTCTGTAGTTTTAAGCCACTAAGTTTGTGGTGATTTGTTACAAAACAATAGGAAACAAATACATTGCCCCTTTACCTGCTAGCAGGGAAGAGGGAGAACATACTCCAGTACTCATCATCTAAGTCAGCAGCTCTCAGTTCCTATTTTGCAAATATAGAATGGAGGCAGGTGATGGGTTGATGGTAGCATGGTCAAATAGCCCTGGAGAAATATCTGGTTGCCACTGGAATCAGTTCCCTTTAGAATGTAGGGACATTTAGTACTATTATTTTCTTTTTTTTTTTTTTAAATTTATATTACTGTAATACTTCCCAGGACCTAAATTTATTGCATATTGTTATTCTCTAAGAGAAAGGAAATATTTAATATACTTTTTGATCACAGAACCCATGTGTACACAGGGTATGTATTGATATATTTTTTTTGAAGTATTTGTATTTTTATTTTATTTTTATTTTATTTTTTTTTATTATTTTTTTTTATTGCTTAAAGTATTACAAAGGGTATTACATATGTATCCATTTTATCCCCCCGCCCTAGACAGTCCCCTAGCCTCCCCTATCACCCAGTGTCTTATGTCCATTGGTTATGCTTATATGCATGCATACAAGTCCTTTAGTTGATCTCTTACCCCCCTACCTCCTGCCCCCCAACCCTCCCCGGCCTTCCCGCTACAGTTCGACAATCTGTTTGAGGCAGCTCTGCCTCTGTATCTATTATTGTTCAAAAGTTTATAATGGTCTCTATTGTCCATGAATGAGTGAGATCATGTGGTATTTTTCCTTTATTGACTGGCTTATTTCACTTAGCATAATGCTCTCCAGTTCCATCCATGCCGTTGCAAATGGTAAGAGTTCCTTCCTTTTTACAGCAGCATAGTATTCCATCGTGTAGATGTACCACAGTTTTCTAATCCATTCATCTACTGATGGACACTTAGGCTGTTTCCAGATCTTAGCTATGGTGAATTGTGCGGCTATGAACATAGGGGTGCATATATCCTTTCTGATTGGTGTTTCTGGTTTCTTGGGATATATTCCTAGAAGTGGGATCACAGGGTCAAATGGGAGTTCCATTTTCAGTTTTTTAAGGAAACTCCATACTGTCTTCCATAGTGGCTGCACCAGTCTGCATTCCCACCAGCAGTGCACAAGTGTTCCTTTTTCTCCACATCCTCTCCAGCACTTGTCGTTTGTTGATTTGTTGATGATAGCCAGTCTGACAGGTGTGAGATGGTACCTCATTGCTGTTTTGATTTGCATCTCTCGGATGATTAGTGACTTTGAGCATGTTTTCATATGTCTCTTGGCTTTCTGAATGTCCTCTTTTGAAAGGTGTCTATTTAGGTCCTTTGCCCATTTTTTGATTGGATTGTTTATCTTCCTTTTGTTAAGTTGTATGAGTTCCCTATAAATTTTGGAGATTAGGCCCTTATCAGATATGTCATTGGCAAATATGTTTTCCCACACAGTGGGTTTTCTCGTTGTTTTGTTGATGGTTTCTTTTGCTGTGCAGAAGCTTTTTATTTTGATGTAGTCCCATTTGTTCATTTTTTCTTTAGTTTCAAGTGCCCTAGGAGCTGTATCGGTGAAGAAATTGCTTCGGCATATGTCTGAGATTTTCTTGCCTTTGGATTCTTCTAGAATTTTTATGGTATCCTGTCATACATTTAAGTCCTTTATCCATTTTGAGTTTATTTTTGTGTATGGTGTAAGTTGGTGGTCTAGTTTCATTTTCTTGCATATATCTGTCCAATTTTCCCAACACCATTTATTGAAGAGACTATCTTGGCTCCATTGTATGTTCTTGCCTCCTTTGTCAAATATTAATTGAGCATATTGGTTCGGGCCGATTTCTGGGCTCTCTATTCTATTCCATTGATCTATATGCCTATTCTTGTGCCAGTACCAGGCAGTTTTGAGAACAGTGGCTTTGTAATACAACTTGATATCTGGTATTGAGATCCCACCTACTCTGTTCTTTTTCAGGATTGCTGCAGCTATTCGGGGTCTTTTTTTATTCCAGATGATTTTTTGGAAAGTTCGTTCTAGATCTCTGAAGTATGCTGTTGGTACTTTAATGGGAAGTGCGTTAAATTTATAGATTGCTTTGGGTAGTATGGACATTTTAATGATGTTGATTCTACCAATCCATGAACACGGTATGTTCTTCCATCTGTTTATGTCTTCCTCTATGTCTTTTTTCAACGTCCTGTAGTTTTCTGAGTAGAGGTCTTTTACCTCTTTAGTTAAGTTTATTCCTAGGTAGCTTAGTTTTTTCAGTGCAATGGTAAACGGGATTGTTTTTATAATCTCTCTTTCTGAAAGTTCACTATTGGTGTATAGAAATGCCTCAGATTTCTTGGGGTTAATTTTGTATCCTGCTACATTGCCAAATTCATGTATTAAGTCTAGTAGCTTTTTGATGGAATCTCTAGGGTTTTGTATGTATAATATCATGTCGTCTGCAAATAAGGACAGTTTTACTTCCTCTTTTCCAATTTGGATGCCTTTTATTTCTTCTTCTTGCCGAATTGCAATGGCTAACACTTCCAGTACTATGTTAAACAGGAGTGGTGAGAGGGGGCATCCCTGTCTTGTTCCTGTTCTTAGGGGAAATGGTGTTAGTTTTTGTCCATTGAGTATGATGTTGGCTGTGGGCCTGTCATATATGGCTTTTATTATGTTGAGGTATGATCCTTCTACTCCCGCCTTACTGAGAGTTTTTATCAAAAATGGGTGTTGAATTTTGTCAAATGCTTTTTCTGCATCAATTGATATGACCATGTGGTTTTTTTCTTTCAATTTGTTTATGTGATGTATCACGTTTATTGATTTGCGGATATTGTACCATCCTTGCATCCCTGGGATAAATCCTACTTGGTCATGGTGTATGATCTTTCTGATGTACTGCTGGATCCGATTTGCTAAGATTTTGTTGAGGATTTTGGCATCTATGTTCATGAGGGATATTGGCCTGTAATTCTCTTTCATTGTGTTGTCTTTACCTGGTTTTGGTATTAGGGTGATGCTGGCTTCATAGAATGAGCTTGGAAGTGTTCCTTCCTCTTGAATTTTTTGTAGTAGTCTGAGGAGGATAGGTTTTAGTTCTTCCTTGAATGTTTGGTAAAACTCCCCTGTGAAGCCGTCTGGTCCTGGGCTTTTGTTTGATGGAAGCTTTTTGATGACTGCTTCAATTTCTTCCATAGTTATTGGCCTGTTGAGGTTTTTAGATTCTTCCTGATTGAGTTTTGGAATGCTGTATTTTTCTAGGAATTTGTCCATTTCCTCCAGGTTGTCTAGTTTGTTGGAGTAGAGCTGTCCATAGTATTTTTTAACAATCATTTGTATTTCTGTGGGGTCTGTTGTTATTTCGCCTCTATCGTTTCTGATTTTATTTATTTGGGTCCTCTCTCTCTGCTTCTTGGTGAGTCTGGCTAGAGGTTTATCAATCTTGTTTATCCTTTCAAAGAACCAGCTCTTGGTTTCATTGATTTTATGTATTGTTTTTTTGGTCTCTATGTCATTTATTTCTGCTCTAATCTTTATTATCTCCTTCCTTCTGCTCACTCTGGGGTTTTCTTGTTGCTCTCTTTCTAATTCTTTGAGTTGTAGAGTTAGATGATTTACTACCATTTTTTCTTGTTTTTTGAGATAGGCCTGTAGAGCTATAAACTTCCCTCTCAGGACTGCTTTCAATGTGTCCCATAGGTTTTGGATTGTTGTGTTTTCATTGTCATTAGTTTCCAGGATGTTTTTAATTTCTTCTTTGATCTCATTGGTAACCCAATCAATATTTAATAGCATGCTATTCAGCTTCCAGGTGTTTGAGTATTTTGGGTTGTTTTTATTGTAGTTTATTTCTAATATTATGCCATCGTGGTCTGCGAAGACGCTTTTTATGATTTCAATCTTCTTGAATTTGGGGATACTTTGCTTGTGACCCAATATGTGGTCTATTTTTGAAGATGTCCCATGAGCACCTGAGAAGAACGTATATTCTCTGGCTTTGGGGTGAAGTGTTCTGAAGATGTCTATTAAGTCCATCTGATCTAGTGAGTCATTTAGGATTGCTGTATCTTTGCTGATTGTTTGTCTATAGGACTTATCCAGTGCTGTCAATGGTGTATTAAAGTCCCCTACTATGATTGTATTGTTGTCGATCTCTCCTTTGATATTTTCCAGGAGTTTTTTTTATGAATTTGGGTGCTCCTACATTGGGTGCATATATGTTTACCAGGGTTATATCTTCTTGTTGTATTGATCCCTTTAGTATTATGAAGTGGCCTTCCTTATCTCTTGTTAAGGCCTTCACTTTGAGGTCTATTTTGTCTGATATAAGTATTGCTACCCCAGCTTTCTTTTCCTTTCCATTTGCCTGAAAGATATTTTTCCATCCTTTCACTTTCAGTCTGTGTGAGTCCCTTCTAATGAGGTGGGTTTCTTGTAGACAGCAGATGTATGGGTCATGTTTTTTTATCCATTCAGCCACTCGATGTCTTTTGGTTGGAGCATTTAGTTCATTTACGTTTAAAGTTATTATTGAAAGGTACTTGTTTGTAGCCATTTCTTTTTTTGTGTGGCTGTTTTCTTTCTGAGCTTTTTATTTCTTATTTTTATACCAGTCCCTTTAGCATTCCTTGCATTGCTGGCTTGGTGGTGACAAACTCCCTTAGCCTTTTTTTGTCTGTGAAGCTTCTTATTTCCCCTTCAAGTTTGAATGATAGCCTTGCTGGATAGAGTATTCTTGGATTCAGTCCTTTGCTTTGCATCACTTTGTAAATTTCAGTCCATTCTTTTCTGGCCTGATGTGTTTCTGTTGAGAAGTCATTTGACAATCTAATGGGAGATCCCTTGTATGTAACTTTCCGTCTCTCTCTTGCAGCCTGTAAGATTCTCTCTTTGTCCTGAACATTTGCCATGGTGATTATGATGTGTCTTGGTGTGGGTCTTTTCGGGTTCACCTTGTTTGGGACTCTCTGGGCTTGTGTGACTTTTTTCTTCCCCACCTCAGGAAAGTTTTCTGATATTATTTCTTCGAGTAGGTTTTCTAATCCTTGTTCATCCTTCTGTTGTTCTGGTACTCCTATTATTCGTATGTTGTTTCGTTTCATGTTGTCCCAAAGCTCCCTTAGGCTCTCCTCCTGTCTTTTAATTTTTTTCTCCAATTGCAGTACATTTTGGGTGTGTTTTGCTTCCTTGTCTTCTAATTCACTAATTCGGTCCTCCGCTTCTCCTAGTCTACTGTTGATACTTTCAATGGAGTTTTTCATTGCAGCTATATCACTCTTCATTTCTTCTTGGGTCTTACTTAGGTTGTTGATTTTTTCATCTGTTTCTTCTAGCTTCTTCCATATGTTATCGATTTTTTCATCTGTTTCTTCTAGCTTCTTCCATATGTTTCGATTTTTTCATCTGTTTCTTCTTGCTTCTTGAAGAGGTTGTCGATTTTTTCCTCCATCCGGTTTATGCACTCTAGGATCCTTATTCTGAATTCTTTATCTGTCATGTTGCATGCCTCTGTATTACTTAGCTGCTTTTCTGGAGAGTCCTCCTTCTCTTTCCTTTGGGGGTTTCTTTGTCTACCCATGTTTGATCTCACTGACATATCTAGACGTTGAGTTGTTCAGTGGTTGCTCCCTTGGTGTCAGTGACTCCTTGGTCTGTGGTTGCTCTTCGGGCGGTTGCGGTAGCAGCTGCTCTTCAGTTGTCAGCAGCTCCTCTGGTGGGTACTGTTCACAGCTGTGGTGGCTCTTCTGGCTGGTGGGGCGAGGTTTCACGTACAGCTGCTGTTCCTCAGCAGAGGATGAGGTGCTCAGGAGGTTGCTGTTGCTTGGATCTGCTGCGTTGATTTAAAGGCACAAAATACAACACAACAAGGCACCACGTACCAGGCACTATACACAAATATATTCACGATATTAATAACCCCAATTAAAGGTGACCACCTGAATTAAGAGAATTAGGGGATAAGGAAGAAGGAAGAGAAAAAGATAAAAGAGAAAAAGGAAAAGAAAAGTAGGGACCAAAAAAAGGGAGTGGAAAAATGAAATTGGGAAAAAGGAAGGGGGAAAATAAAAGCGAGAAAAGAAAAGAAGAAAAAAAAAGAGCGAAAAGAGAGAATGAAGTGGAAGAGGGAAGAGACTTTTTATATGAGGAGAATACTCCTATAGAACAGCCATTAATCCCAACAAATTCCAGCAACAGCTCCCTGGATATGAATGCAAACTAGAGACAACCAATAATATAACGATGAAAATAGAATGGTGAACACTAATCCCAAAATAAAATAAAGAAAAAATAAAATGGCACTTTAAAAAATGGTAAAATGGTAGCAGTAATAATACTGGTTAAAAATAAGAAGGTAGTAATTAAAAGGGTAAAATCAGGTGATGGAAAAAGAAGAAAAGAAAGAAAAAAAAAGAACAGAAAAAAAAAGAATGAAAAAAAATTGGTTTCTTAGTTAAAAAGTGAAAAAGGAAAAAAAATTGCAGTAGTGGAGGTCCTTTGTTTCTTCTATTCTTCAGTGTGGCTCGCCTTAGACCTTCCAGGTATTCAGGAGAGTGTTGAGTTTCCCTGTGATATACTGTTCCTCTGTGTTGTAAACCACAGTCCTTATTTTAAAGCATGCCGCATTTATTTCCCAGACTGCCTTATTTTGTGTTTAGCAAAGAGTCAGTTTGTGGGTCAGCCTCTGGGTGGCAGTGTTCTGGGGTTGGCCTCTGAGGCTATAGGGCCTCTCTGTCCAGTGGAAGTTCACTGCCCAGAGCTGACTGCGTAATAGTTAGTTACCGGGGCTATGTTGTTGCTGGGATTGAAAATCCCCCTATAGGCCAGACCCTGTTAACTCCCAGGGACTGATCAGGTTATCTTAATCCTTGATCTCGTACGGGGTGGAATCTGGGTGTGGCTGTGCTCCTTGCCTGGGGGCTGGGGGGAGGAGACTCACTCTCAGGAGCGGGTGGCTGCCCCAGTCCTGGGCTCAGGGGTGTCTCAGCACTCAATTCACTACCACCTCTCCCGGCTCCCCCTCTTTCCCCAGTCTCTCCCCAGATTCCACTCCTCAGCACACTCTCCCTCTCTTCAGCACAGGTGAGTGTCTGTATCCGAAATGTCCCATGAACAGGATTCAGTGAAAACAAACAAACAAATGCCGGCCGCGGAAACGGGGAAGGCTTGGTTTCTGTAAGCTTCTTCTCTTACTGGGACTGCATGGTCAGGTCAGCTCTTCAGGCTGCCCCCTTTAGGCTCAGTCCTCCGTGATCACAGAACCCAGCTCTCAATTTCCCTGGCGGCGCTAGGAATCCCGCGGTTCTCCTTTCCCCCGTCAGGGGCTGTGCCTGTCCCAAGGGACGCGGCTGTCTGCCACGCGGTCTCCCTCCGACTCTCTGAGCTCAGAGGTCTGGCAAACTTTCCTGCCCAAATCCCTGGTTTTTTTTTTACCTTTCCAGGGGAGTTCTGCTCTTCCCGGCTGCAAACCCTCTCACCAGCTGAGCAATTTCGCCAATTCGGTGTGAGTGTTACTAGCTTCAGCTGCTCGCTCCATTTGCTCCGGGACACGACCTGGGACACGTCTGCCTATATCGCCGCCATCTTGGTTCTCTCAGTACTATTATTTTCAACTTTGGATTTTATCTGCAATTCTCAGACAATAGAAAAGAATCCTGATCAACATCCTGCTACCTAAGGGAAAAGCAGTGTCACCAATATCTTTGACCCTTTGCAACTATTATGTTGAATAAGTGCAAGTCCAGGTTGTAATTATTAAGCAATTTTATTTTTGTTTTCCACTGATCCTTTCTTCTGTGGAGTTAATTAGCCTCTTGACCATGACTTTTATGGTCACCTTTAGGTAATTAAAGGTCTTCTGATCAGTAATTGGTATGTCTAATTCAGAGTAATAGTTCAAACTTTCACTTCATTCAAGGTTATAGTTGCACCTTTTCCCCAGCTGTTGTCTGCTGGTTATTTGCAGTGGTAGTGGAGACTGGGGAGGAGAAACTGGATTCTTGGTTTTTCTCCAACTTGTGTTTGAGCCACCAGCTCCTTTGCCCCACCCATTCTTACCCCTGTGAGGCTAAAGCAGAGAGGAAAAGGAAAGGAACATTCCAGGCTTGACTTTACTCCAGGTCAAAGACCCTCAATATAGAAGTGTATCCCTAAAGACTCCACAAAGACCTCATGAGAGAGTCATCTGTAAGCTCTGCCAAATCATGAGAGTGAGAGGCCAGCCCAAGAGAGACGTGGAATGTGTCCTTTCCTCTTGTCTTGCTTTTATTTACTTGACCCTGGCTTCCCAAGCTTTTCCACACTCCTGTCTTACATGTCTAATTTTTTTTCCTCTTCCTCCTCAAGTGTAAGTGTCTCTCAACCTTTGCCTTTGACTTTCTCCTCTTGCTTTTCTCTAATCTGGCCATAGTTTATTATTCGTTTTCAGGGCTTCAGCTCTAGCTCCCATGTGATGACTTCCCCATCTGCATGACTAGCCCTCTCCATTCTCTGAGCTCTGATTCTGCATCCCTGGATTATCCACTGGGAATCTCAACCTGAAGGTGTATAGTTTCCATGTCTCAGAGTAAAGTTAGATCTCCCCTGTTCCTAGTCTACCTTCCTCTGACGTTCTTGTTTTATTAATGGCACCATCCAAACAGGCTACTTGTCATTTCTGCTACTTGTCCTTCCTCCTTGCTCTCTGCATCAAATCCATTGCCAAGTCCTTGTTTTCAGAATAGCATTTGAATAGGTCTCTTCTCTATCATAGCTGCTTCTTCTCTAGTTCTACCAAGTTGAGGTAATAACTGTTGACATTTTGATGCATATTTTCCAGCCTTCTTTTCTAACTGTGTATTAAATAAGTAAATAAATATTATACATGTATTTTCATAGGATAAGATTAAACTTTTCATATTATTTTGTAAACTCATTTTTTTCCACTTAACAACGTGTTGTGAAGCTTCTAAATAATTTCACATTCATCCTCAATATTTTTCAGATATAATAGCAATTGAGGATTTGGGGTTTTGCTTTCTGTTGTTCAGATAGAGCCCTCATAACCCTTTCTCCTCTTCAGTGAATTCCTAAATTCCATGGGGGAAAAAGGAAAAGAAAACTGTGCTTCACGTAGGGCATATCCTGTCTATAGTGCACCACATGCATTGGGAACAGGGTGCAGTGTGAGATGGACATAGGCATTGCCTGACTTAGAATGAGTGTTTAACAAGTATTTGTTGAATAGGGGAAAGGTGACATAGGAGGCAGGACTCGATGTAGAGTCTGGTTGGGCTAAAAAGAGCTGTCACCAGATTTGGCCCAGGACAGATCAGAGGACCGCTCCCTAAAGGGTTGTGCAACTCTGATAAAGACCCCTTTTCTTCTTCCCTTGTCTTTCCCTTCACTGTGGAGAAACACTTGGTGATCCGTGACAAACTGTCTCTCTCTGGAGTTTGCCCAGGAAGTGGGACTTTCAAGGCTAAAACAGGACAGCCCCAGCAAACCAGGACAGTTGGTTATCCCGCACAGTGAGCCTCACCCTGGGTTTATATAAAGGACATGGATTGATTCCAGTAGCTTTGAAACCACCATCTCACCCCTGCAGAAACATTCAGTGTAGTGTCTGAGAGATTTATATTTTCCGGGCAGAATCCTTTTATGAGTGAGAGAAGTAAATGAAAATAATTTTTATGCTTCTGCTATTTTGGATTTTCTGTCACTAGCAACCAAACCCAAATCTTACTGATAAAAGTAATACTAATTACAATCATTTGCCAAAACTCACCAATTTTATTCTTTTTTTAAAAAATATATTTTATTGATTTTTTACAGAGAGGAAGGGAGAGGGATAGAGAGTTAGAAACATTGATGGGAGAGAAACAGCCGCCTCCTGCACATCTCCCACTGGGGATGTGCCCTTGACCGGAATCGAACCCAGGACCCCTCAGTCCGCAGGCCGACGCTCTATCCACTGAGCCAAACCGGTTTCGGCCAATTTTATTCTTAATCACTGTGATGTGCAATAATAAAGTATGCACTCCAAGATTTATTTGATTACAGTATTAAACTCAGTTTGTAGATATGCTTGGCTTCTTTCAATAGTCTGTTGATTTTGTAGTATAACCATCCTCTGTCAACTTACAAAACATGGGTGGGCATATATTTTCTCTAGCATGTGAATGGAGGCCCAGGGCACTGACCTGCTATTGAATTGGAATAAGTAATAGAATCTCTTAGAAACATAGTCTGGGAAACAGCATTAACATACACCTCATGGCCAAAGTGCATTTTATTAAGCCTTTATTGCATTAAGTTGTTTTTAGAGACATGGTATGACTCTTGGCATATCTGTATCTGTGAAATAATAAGCCATTCTTTAAATCAAGAATTTGCTGCCTTACAAATGCATGGAGAGTGTTTTCAAAATTATTATTCTAGTGCTGGTCTGCTTCCCTTCTTTCTCTGAAATAGTATGCTTTAGATTCAAAGGGTCTACTCATCCCAGGACATGACTATAACTAATTTGCTGAGAGCCTGCTTAGGACATCTGCCCAGAACTTAAATCATTTTAAGTGGAGAAATTGGGCTGTTTTTTTCTGCTAGGAAAAAGAACTGTGAATCTTGGTATTCCACACAAGACTTTTAATGGTGGAAATGAATTATGCTGCAGATTTGCAAAAGAAACATAAATCCATCTTATTTCATGAGGAACTTGACACTTTTATTTAGAAAAATTATATCTCTGAATGCTTCCTCATACATTACAGATGCATTTCAAATGTGACTGTTAGGTTAATAGTTTATGCTTTCCTATTTGTACATTTCACATTGAATGCTATTTTCTATGCACATAGGATAAACTAGTTAGTTGAGGTTATTTGCTAGAGGAAAGGTGGAAATTCTAGCTAAGGCAGCTATGAGGTAGATTCTGAGTGGATTTGCAAGAAGTCCTTTAGTGGGATTCATGTTGCTGAGAGAGGTTTGGTTTTGAATTAAGTAGGCAGAGTTGCCATCCCTATTTACACCCAGGCCTAAGAAAAGCCAGGTTACAGACACTATTATTCTGCTATATATTTGTTATCTACCAACTCCATGCAATCTATTCTCCCAGGGAATAGCTGGGAAATGATGGGAGCCATCCACCTCTGGCTGCAGACTGCCCATCTTGCTCTGAGGAATTAAAGCACAAATCAATGTCTTTTAACAAAAAAGAAGCCTGTTCTCACTAATTTAATGCTCTTGGTCTTCTATACTATTAGCCCTTTTTTTGAATCTCAGTCTCCTGACATGAAATAACATAAACTGAGATAAATAAGTAAAATATTTGGAAAGTGTGTTTTCTCAAAAATGCATGTTCTTTAAGAAAGACATCTGGTAATTGACATCTTTACATTGCCAGACAATCAGGAGAAGGGGTAGGTGGGGGCTCCTGGCTTTTCCAGGCTGTAAGCTCTGATTAGAGTCCTAAATGTATACATGGCCTGGAGGCCAGGTCCATGGATAAAACTCCATCCCTGCTGTGTCAGACTTGGGCTGCTCAGGATAACTCTTAGCTCCTCTACAAAATAATGATTCAGAAATACTGTAAACTGTTAGCTGAGTCCTTTGTCATTATGAATGAGTATCATGTTCTCCCTCCATGTCAGGTAGCATGATTGTGATTCTTAACCTCTAGCTGGGAAAGGAGATGCTGAGGACTTTCAATTTTGCTCTCACAGAGGGCACCCCAGTGTGACAATGAGCTCATTCTTCCAGGGGTGACCTGTCTTAGCATTTGTTTCCTAATCGTGATTCATGGTCCTGAATACCTGTGACCCTGTGGTACTCCTGCTGGCTGGATTCCTCTACTTGGCTAATTTAGAATGCAGAATTTCATCTTGAGAGAATGATCAGCACTTGTCCTTTACTCACCCTCCCAAGGGTGACTGCATGGGGC
Organism: Myotis daubentonii; assembly: GCF_963259705.1. Classification (NCBI taxonomy): domain Eukaryota; kingdom Metazoa; phylum Chordata; class Mammalia; order Chiroptera; family Vespertilionidae; genus Myotis; species Myotis daubentonii. The sequence continues at coordinate 102,567,013 of NC_081840.1, forward strand.
AGGTAAACAGGCTTCAGTGATTAGAGCTTGTTTGCACAGTTACTATATTTATCCAAAGGAGAATATAAAATTTGCAACACCTCTTAGCCCCCACCCTCTCCCACCAAAGATCTATCAGAAAAAGCAAAGTTCATGTTACCCTTAGAAAGACATTCAATTGTTTTATTTTGTTTGTGGTTTCTCATTTCCTGAGACTTTGAGAAAGTTTGACATAGATTACTCTTTTTTTCCTTTTTAATATATTTTATTGCAAGGAGAGAAGGTGATGTTTTTGTCACTAAGCAACAGGAATAGGGAAGAGCACCTGTGGTTGTTTGTTATTTAAATAGTGCAATAATGAAGAAAAGGAACTTAAATCCTGACCTTTTTCCATTTCTTTAAAAAACAGCTAGAAATGGCAGCACAGTGTCTGAACATGTTAATGTAATAGTTGAGACACCATTCACACTTGCAACCTTGATCTTCATAAGCAGAGTTCTTGTATGAGTTATGTTCATAAGCTGAGAACAGCCAACATAATTTTTATCAATAGGTTGGAGGCACAATATACATGTAATTTCCACAATTTTATCCACTCATCTACTGATGAGCATAAAGGCTGCTTCCAAATCTTGGCTATTGTAAATAACACAGCAATGAACATAGGAGTACATATATTCTTTCAAATTAGTGTTTTGGGTTTCTTTAGATATATTCCCAGAAGTGGAGTTGCTGGGTTATGAGGCAGTTCTATTTTTAATTTTTTGAGGTAAATCCATACTGTTTCCAGTGATTGCACTAATCTGCATTCTCACCAACAGTGCACAAGGGTTACCTTTTCTCCACATCCTTGCCAACACTTGTTGTTTGTTGATTTGTTGATGGTAGCCATCAACAAATATTCTGCTGCTTTGGGGTGAAATGCTCTGAAAATACCAACTAAATCCATCTGGTCTAGTGTATCATTTAAAGCCGCCATTTCCTTGTTGATCTGCTGTCTGGAAAATCTGTTGATTGATGTCAATGGGATGTTAAAATCCCCTACTGTGACTATATTATTATCTATATCTCCTTTTGTATCCATCAAGATTTGATTTACATATTTAGGTGCTCCTATGTTGGGTGCATAAATGCTTACAAGGGTTTATCCTCTTGTTGGATTACTCCCTTTGTTATTATGTAGCACCCTTCTCTTTCTCTTACTATAACCTTTGTTTTAAAGTCTATTTTGTCAGATATAAGTATTGCTACACCAGATTTTTAAAAATGTCCATTTACATAAAATATATTTTTCCATCTTTTTGCTTTTAGTCTGTGTGTATCTTTCCTTCTGAGGAGGGCCTATTGTAGACTATATATATATTCTTGTTTTCTTGTCTAATCAGCTACCCTATGTCTTTTGATTGGAGCTTTTTTTTATCTTTAAATTCTTTATTAGTTAAGAGATTACAAATGTGTCCTCATTCCCCCCCCCCCATTAACCCCCATCCTCACTCCCCCCCCACACTCATGCTCTCATCCCCCTGTTGTCCATGTCCATTGGTTTGGCTTATATGCATGCATACAAGTCCTTTGGTTGATCTCTTCCCCTTACCCCCACCCTCCCCTACTTTCCCTCTGGGGATTAATAGTCTGATTGCTGTTTCTCTGTCTTTGGATCTGTCCTTGTTCATCAGTCTATGTTGTTCTCTATATTCCACAAATGAGTGAGATCATGTGGTATTTATCTTTCTTTGACTGGTTTATTTCACTTAGCATAATGCTCTCCAGTTCCATCCGAGCTGTTGCAAAAGGCAAGAGTTCCTTCTTTTTTACCACAGCATAGTATTCCATTGTGTAGATGTACCACAGGTTTTTAATCCATTCATCTGCTGATGGGCACTTAGGCTGTTTCCAAATCTTAGCTATGGTGAATTGTGCTGCTATGAACATAAGGGTGCATATATCCTTTCTGATTGGTGTTTCTGGCTTCTTGGGATATATTCCTAGAAGTGGGATCACTGGGAGTTCCATTTTTAGTTTTTTGAGGAAGCTCCATACTGTTCTCCACAGTGGCTGCACCAGTCTGCATTCCCACCAGCAGTGCAGAAGGATTCCTTTTTCTCCACATCCTCTCCAACACTTGTTGTTTGTTGATTTGTTGATTCTGACAGGTGTGAGGTGATACTGCATAGTCGTTTTGATTTGCATCTCTCATATAACTAGTGACTTTGAGCATGTTTTAATATGTCTTTCGGCCCTCTGTATGTCCTCTTTCGAAAAGTGTCTATCTAGGTCCATTGCCCATTTGTTGATTGGATTGTTTATCTTCCTATTATTAAGTTTCATGAGTTCCTTGTTGATTGGAGCTTTTAAGCTATTTATATTTGAAGTGATTATTGATAGGTACATATACCCATATTCCCATTTTATTCTTTTAACTATGTTCCTCTGTTTTTTGTTTGTTTGTTTCTTCCTCCTTCTTCTATATCCCTTTAACATTTCTCATAATACTGTTTTGGTGGTAACAAACTCTTTTAGTTTCTTCTTCTTCTTCTTTTTGTTTTGTTTTGTTTTGTTTGAGAATGTCCTTACTTTGCCTTCAATTTTAAATGATAGCTTTGCTGGGTAAAGTGGTCTTGGTTATAAGTTTTTGCTTTTCATCACTTTGAATATTTCATGCCAATCTCTTCTGGCTTGAAGTGTTTCTATTGAGAAATCAGTAGAAAGTCCTATGGAAGCTCCCTTGTAGGCAACTAACTGCTTTTCTCTCCTTGCTCTTAAGGTTCACTCTTTGTCTTTAACTTTTGCCATTTTAATTATGATGTGTCTTGGTGTTGTGCTCTTTGATTCAGAGTATTTGGGACTCTCTGTGCTTCATGGACTTGTGTGTACATTTTATTCACTAGGCTAGAGATGTTTTCAGTCATTATTTCTTCAAATAGGTTCTCAATCCCTTGCTCTCTCGCTTCTCCTTCAGGTACCCCTATGATGTAGATATGTTATGCTTCATGTTGTCCCAAAGGTCCGTTAAACTATCCTCATTCTTTTAAATTCTTTTTTCTTTTTGTTGCTCTGATTGGATGTTTTATTTTTTCTCCTACCTTGTCTTCCCAGTCGCTAATTCGAACCTCCACTTCATCTAACCTACTTTTAATTCCTTCTAGAGTATTCTTGATGTCAGATATGGTATTCTCCATTTTCACTGTTTTTTTTTCATGGTGTCTATGTACTTTTACATGCTTTTGGAGTTCTCACTAAGTTCATTGAGCATTCTTATAACCATTACTTTGAACTCTATATCTGATAATTGCTTGCCTCCATTTCATTTAGCTCTTTTTTCTAGAGAGTTCTGTTTTTTCATTTGAAACCTGTTGCTTTGTTTCTCCATTTTTACTGCCTCTTTGTGTTTGTTTATGTATTATATAGATCTGCTATGACTCCCAATCTTTGCAGGGTGGCCTTATGTAGTAGGAATCCTGTGGGACTCAGTTGGGAAGTCTCCTTGATCTCCTTATCTTGCTGCTCTAGGGTTGTCCCTTGTGTCAGTTATGTGGGCCATACTATTGCTAGTGAGTCTTGTTGCTATTGGCCCATTTGAGAATGGGATCAAGCCTCAAGCTGGCTGACTGTGAGGCTCAACTCCCAACATGGTGTGTAAACTGCTGTGCAGGTGCTGACCACATGAAGCAGAATTTGCCTCAGCAGTTTTTAGTGCCTGCTGAGATATTCCTTTGGATATGCTGTTTATGAAGCTTATTGGATCTTGCTATGGTGTTGTCTGAAGCTGGCCACTGGTTGTGTTGGTTCTGGGCCTCTTGGGAGGCACTCTGGTGCAGGCCACTGTCAGATGCTATCTATACCTGGCTCTCATCAATTTGTTTAAAGTTATAAGAAAACCATAGTTTGTGACTGGTGCTGCTAGGCTTAGTTGCAAGCAGGAAGGACCAAGCTGTGCACCAAGGCTGGCTTTTACCAGCATCAGGTATGGAGGAAAGTCAGCAAAAGTCCCAAGACACCACAAGGAGATTCGTCTCTGCCTGCCTGTTGCCTGTTAGGATGACTCACTGAAAGGGCCTCTGGAAGGTGCCATTTGAGGCTTTATGAAAGGTGGTGTGGTCCCTGCCCCAGAGCTACAAGACTCTCTGTCCTGGATTTTGCCCCGCCCTTGATAGGATGGAGCCACTAGTAGTCAGTCAGGCGGGATCTCCAGAGCCTGGAGGTTGGGTCTTTCAGAATCTGGGATGGTAGTTCTATCAGATCTCCTGTGAGCTGTAACTGCCAGTCAGGTTAATGGGAAAGTTGTGGGGAATGGGCTTCACCACAAAGCTAGACAATTCAGTCACTGACACTCCTGAGTTTTCCAGGGCACCTGCACCCTGGCTAAGTCAGCTGACTCTTCAGCAGAACTAAGCTCCACAGGGTGGAGCAAGAGGGAATCCAGAGAGTGGGGCAATTGCATTTCCTCAGGCTGATATCATAGGAGATGAGTGCTCCACGCAAGAAAGATGTTGTCAGTGGTATGTGAGAATTACTCCATACAGGGATTCTGGCAGCTATCCCCCAGCTCTCTCTCCAGAGCCACATACACCAGACTCTCCTTAGGCAACTCTAGTGCACTCTGCTGGAGCCCAGGTTGAGTAGCTATAAATAAATTTTTGTGTTGGCTCTTTAAGAGGGTGCCTTTATCTCTGGACTCCATCTCTCCCTGACAGATAGAAACCGTGCTGCTTTTCACAGTCTGATGTTATGTGGGTGCCTGTTTTTGGCTCTGGTGTTCTGGGCTGGGGAGCCTGGTTTAGGTTTTAGGTCCCATGCTCCTCAGGGGAAACCCTCCTCCCCACTCAGCTGAGATATCCCGCTAGATCCTCAGTCACACTTGAAACTGGAGTGTCTCTGCCCTTCCTACAAGTCTTGATGTTGCTGCTTTTGTAAATCTTTGGTTATAAGACTTCTATTCAGCTAGTCTTTAGTTGGTTATCTTGGATGATTTTTCTTTAATTTAGTTGTATTTCCAGTTTGGTTCTGGGATGAGGCGATTGTAGCTTTCACCTACTCCACTGTCATCTTGATAATCTTCGTATTTCTTATAATTAACCTTTTCTGCTTTGGAACCCCCATTCTTACTAATGATGAAACCACAAATAACTCAATTCAAGGTAATTCAGCCTCTTTCAGTTAAAAAGAATATTTCTCTGGTAAAGATTTTATATTACAAAGTACAGATATAGTCTGAAGGATAGTTCTCTCAAGTTATCTCTCTCTCTCTCTCTCTTTCTCTCTCTCTCTCTCCCTTTCTTTCTCCATCTTTTTTTTTTAAATGGTGCCTAGAAGAAGAGAGAAGATTTAGGGGGTTGTGGGGAGAGGAGGTTGGTATTTACTTTTGTTTTAGTGTGTATGTGTGGATTGGGGAGTGTTATGTAGACAGTGAATTCAGAAAGGGGTGTTTTGAGTTGGAACTGTTTGTGAATAATGCAGGAGGCAATTGATGTCTGAATTTGATGTTCAACAAACTAATGAGGTCTTATTATCTTGATTTATATGAGTTAATATAATTTTGATTATTTTGAGGGTTTATCAATGGAAGAATGAGGAAGCCATCTCTGTAGTGCAATTCATCTTGAAGGGTACCAGAGTTTCTCCAGTTTCCAAATGGAAACTTACTCTACCTATTTAGCTCTCTTTTTCAAGTCATTGGCCCATATCCCAAAGCTTTAGAATAAATTTTTACATGAAAGATGTTTTAAAAATAAAAATATTTTAGGTTAATACACATTAATAAGTCGGCCCAGCAAGGTATTAATTCCTGGAGAAAACTGACCAAAGTGGGTAGCATTCAGTGTAGCTCGGGTACTGATACAGATGTGTCAGTGAGTCTGGACACAGGCTTTGTTGGCGAGGAACTGCAAAAGGGACCACTTCACAGCCAGAAGTCAGAATTACTTGAAAATTAATTAGTTGAAAAAAGGCAGTTTGAGATAAGGACAAAATGATGTGGAAGGAAAGGGCAGGAGTTGCCAGTTTTGTTGAGGTTTGAAGATGGTGAAATTGGTAGGCTTTTTGGCAAGGAGATGAGTGCCCCTGTAATAGGGAATAAAAACTTTATCATATTACAGGCACCAGCAGTTCCTGCTAAATAAGAAATGGCCTTGACCACAAGACTTTATCTGATGCAGATTGCCCAACTACAGGAATTTGGCTGATGCTTACCAGCTTCAGTATGCTGACGTTAAAGATCCACATCCAGACCAGCAAGGACACTGCCTTCAACAACCTCTCCCCTGATCTCTTTGTTCTGCTTTACCTCTCCCTCCCTATAAAAACCTATGCCCGCACTGAGATGTTAAGATGGGCTTTAGGACAAGAGTCTACCATCTTTTAAGGTGGCTGGCACTTGAATAAACCACTTTACTTCTTTGTCTCTTGAGTATTGGCGTTCAAAGAGGCAGGCAGATGAACCTCCATTTAGTAACACCTTTGAGACAACGAAGGAAGGTCCTAACTGATTAATACATCTGTAAAATGCCAACTCTTGGGTGCATCCAAGCTCCATCACTTTCTTGAAGGAGCCATATCTGCTTACACTTTTAGCTGCAATCTGAGTAAGACTCAGGTGTGAAATAGATTCAAGGGGCTCCAGAGAGGCAAAATTGAATGCCTTTGGTTTTTTGGCAAGTTGTTTACATCAAGTCACAGAAAATATCACATCTTGAGCTATCATATGACAAGTCATCCTGTGAGGAGTTTGCTCATTACTTACTAAGCATCTCAAAATGTTGGCTGCTTCCAGGGCTCTCAGGGGAGCACAGATTTTCCAGAGTACCGCCATGGGAAACCCAAACAAGAGATATATTGCTACTCAATTTCAAGCCTGCTGCTGAGAACATATAGTCTGTCTGCACCCTCTCCTGCTGAGGCTTCTGGGTACAGAAAAAAATACCATTAAAATTGTTGTAACACAGGTATTCTAGCCTGGTGACAGCGTAAGCAGTGCACTTTATGGAATAAATATGGCCTCCTCTTTTATTATTCAATGAATGACTTAAGTCCCCCACATACTGCATTAATAGGAAGTCTGATATCTTTCTCTCAAGCCTGAATTGTGAAAAATCTCTGGGTTTTGTACAGATTGCTTTTGATTCTCACTACCAGACAGAGTTGCTTTCAAAAGCTTTTTCTCTGGAAGATGACCAGAAATGCTGGTCCATTTTGCAGTTATGTTTTAGTGGCCCAGATCCCTGTACAGGCTGCCTAGATCATTTAGGACAATTATCCTATTATTTTCATGCCTGGGCCAAAGATACCCTACACTTTAGTTCTCCAAACTGTAATTCTTTCTGTTTGGCACATCTAGTAATCATCTCCTAGAGTACCAGCTGCCTTAAGAGCACACGTCAGGACTGAGTTGAGCATCTGCTCTTTTTACACATGGATCCACAGTCTTCTTTACCTCTACATTCAGGGGCCTTCACTAAACAAGAAGTTTAAGGTTCTGGGGATACAACAGAGCTTGAGACAGATATATCATTTTTTCTTAAGAAAATCTACTGAGTAGGTGGAATAACAGAATTAGAGGGCAGAGTGTGAGAAGATAAATGGGCCAAGAGTAGAGTAACCTGAGAAATGCCAATGTAGAAGGATGGGCAAAGGGAAATAAATCTTCAAATGAGACTGAAGTGGAGTATAGGAGAAAATTTAATAAGATAAGGTATACAAATTAAAAGAATATTATCTATATAAAGGAAATATGGTCTTCATGGAAGGACCTGGAAAGTATTATGCTAAGCAAAATAAGTCAGAGAAAGACAATTTTCACATGACCTCGCTTATATGTGGACTCTAATAAACAAAATAAACTTATAAAAAGAATAGATCCAGAGACATGAAAGCAGACTGACAAATCTCAGAGGGAAGAGTGGGTGGGAGGTGGGAAGAGATTAACCAAAGAACTTATACCTAGTATGCATATATAGTATAACCCATGTTATATAATATAGTGCCATGTTATTTCCATGGGCACAGACAATAGTGCAGAGAAGGCCAGGGGAAGGTGGGGAGAGGGTCAGTGGGGGGAAAACTGGGGGTATCTATAATATTTTCAATAATACAGATATATTAAAAAAAACTAGCTTAATAAAAAAAACTAAAGGAAATATGCTTTAAAAAGGAGGGATGGTCAACACTGATAAACCCCCTGGTGAGAATGGTTCTCAAGTAGTGGAAGTGACAGCTACTCAAGGAGTAAGTATGTGGTGAGGAAGTAGACAGAGTGAGGAGTAAGTGGAAAGTGAGGGTGTAGACAGAGTAAGGAGTAAGTGGGAGGGGAGGGTGTAGACACTGTGAGGAGTAAGTGGGAGGGGAGGATGTAGACACTGAGGAGTAAGTGAGAGGGGAGGGTGTAGACACAGTGAGGAGTAAGTGGGAGGGGAGGATGTAGACACTGAAGAGTAAGTGGGAGGGGGGTGTAGACACAGTGAGGAGTAAGTGGGAGGGGAGGGTGTAGACACTGTAAGGAGTAAGTGGGAGGGGAGGATGTAGACACTGAGGAGTAAGTGGGAGGGGAGGGTGTAGACACTGTGAGGAGTAAGTGGGAGGGGAGGGTGTAGACACTGTGAGGAGTAAGTGGGAGGGGAGGGTGTAGACACTGTGAGGAGTAAGTGGGAGAGGAGGAAATAGGCACAGTGTGCATTTCTTCAGTTTTCTGCAAAACGGAGAATAGAAATAGAATGACAGAATGAAGTGGATATGATGTTAAGAGTTTTTGTTAGTTGTTTGCTCTATAAGATGGGAGTATCTGCAGCATTTTCAATGCTGATGGAAGATAGTCAGTTAAGGATGAGCAATATAGATGCAGGAGAGAGAATGTTTAATATTGGGCTCTAGCCCCTGAGAAGGCAGATGATCTCAGTTATATGTGGAATCCAATGACCATATACGGGAATACATAGGCGAGTTGGAGATGCATTTATGAAGGAGGAAGGTGAAGAGGTGGATGCTGTTGCAGGTAAGGTTGTACCTTGGTGTGTGGAAGTTGAGGCAGTGCCAACAAAGTTATGCGCTGAGAACGAGTGTTGGATCTTAGTAGGGAAAAGACGGGGGTACATTTAAGACACTAATACTAATATGGTTCATTCAGACACAAATGAAGAGGCCTGTTGGTGATCTTTCTCCAACAATTCCAAATTCACTCACAATGTGAGATGATTTATTCTGGGGCATGTTTTTAAATTCCAAATCTCATGTTGTTCTTTGACTCACCCATGCCACACATACACTTGATAAGAAACACTTTGGACTTTTACTTAGCCAATTCAGCTCAAAAACTGTTCACAGGACATCCACAATGAGTCAGGATTTGAAGATACAAAGAGGAGTAATTAATGTTTCTACCTTCAAGGATCTTATTCTCTAGTGACATCAAATGCATTTCAAAGTGAAACTGACTTTTTAGAATTGACTTTTAGATGATATGCTTTCTTTGAATATCTAGTCCATGATTCCTCTCAAAAAATATAAAAAAGTAACAGCTTCTTTGGGAATACTGTGCTCTATTAAGATGAACAAATTAGGACAAAATTAATTTAATAATTTATATACTAATTAATAATGAAACTTAGGAAAGTTTCATTACATATATAATAAAACATATGTAAGGAAAGCATCTTACATATATAATTTTATTAATCTTCATAAAACTCCATGATGCTGGTATTACCCCATTAAACTGTGAGAGAAATAAATGCTCAGATATTTGTTGTTGTTAATCTCCACCTGAGGTTATTTCTCCATTAATTTTCAGAAAGAGTGGAAGGGAGTGGGAGAGACAGAGAGAGAGAACATCAATGTGAGAGAGACAGATGGATTGGTTGCCTCCCACACATCCTGACTCGGGCACCTGCCCTTGAGCGGAATCATACCTGCCACCCTTCAGTCTGCAGGCTGATGCTCTATACATTGAGCCTCAGATCTCGGGGATGTCTGGAATTCAGACTCAGGTCTGCTGACACTATAGGCTTTATACTTTGCACTGTGAGATATTTTCTAAGAGAGGTATTAAAATAATCTCCTGCTCTGGCTGGTGTGGCTCAGTTGATTGAGCACCTTCCAGTGCTGGTTGTATTCCCAGTCAGGGCACATGCCCAGGTTGCATGTTCCATCCCCAGTAAGGATGCATGCAGGAGGCAACCAATCCGTGTCTCTCTCACATCGATGTTTCTCCCTCTCCCTCTCCCTCTCCCTGTTCCTCTCCCTCTCCCCTCCCCCACCGCTCCCTTTTCCCCTCCCTCTCCCTCTCCCTCTCCCCTCCCCCATCTCTCCCCTTTCCCCTCCCTCTCCCTATCCCTCTCCTTCTCCCTCTCCCTTTCCCTTACACACACTCTCTCTCAAATCAACAAAAATCATACTTAAAAAACAAAAAACAATCTCCTGCACCTTTGCCTCTATCTTCTGAAATGCATAAGAACACTGAAAGATTAAGAGTGTCATATTTGGGTGGTGGCCAGACTGGCCTCTGGGTTTTAGTGTGACGCCTTTACTATCTCTCACACCCCGTTGTGACTCCATGCTGCACACGACTGTCATCTGTTGAGTGTTACCTATAACCTGCTAGAGAGTCTACAGCATTCTCAGAAAGGCCTCATAGATCTGTCCTAGGAAGCAAGATAGTCCCTGGGAGAATCTGGCTTAGTGGCTTGTTATGTTTATAACATCTGGATTGATAGGTGAGTCAAGGGAAAAAAGACAAATGACAGAGGTGTTTTAAAGGCTGAGGAAATATTCACAGATTGTGGCAAATTTCAGGAAGAGTTGAGAAATGAAAAATGCTCTGAAAAACAGATTCCTAAGGGGAAAATGTAAAAACAACAATAATAGCAATAAACAAAACAAACCTAATCTCAACTATATATTTTTGATGAGTACAGAGAGTAAATGTTGTCCTTTCTGAGGCAAAGCGCCAGTGTATTTGAGTCACAACATAGAGACCTAAGCTATAAAATAAGTATGAAATGATATTTAGACTGAACATTCAAAGAAGCTCAGCTAAAATACCTAAGGGGTTAGACCTATCTAACTCACTGGTCTTAAAATGTGAAATGCATTATACTTCTAAATATGAAGCTTATTAATTAGAGTTCCATCCAACCTGCCTTTGCTGGCCTTGGACAAAATAGTGAAAGTTAAGGTAGTCAAATTAGTCTTTTTGTCCTTCCACCCCCAACACTGGTTTCCCATCTCTCCTCATGTGTCTGGGGTCTTTATTCTGTCCTTGCAGGCCCCCAAGCTGGGACTGTCTCTTGGATATTTCCAGCACTCTTCTTTCAAACTGGATCCTTCTGTCCCATTTCCTCTTTCTTCCACAATGAATAGCAATTGAATTCACTACCATTTCAGTTATATATCAATGATCCAGGAATATTTGCTTTTTTAAACAAGCATCTCTCTGTTTCCTTTCTCCTTTGTGGAGGAATCAAAGCTTTTCTTAACCCAGAAAAATAGTTTGAAAGGGGAAACTATCTTGATTTCTCTCACATTGATTTGCTTAAAGATGAACCACAGCGTCTGAGCTTCTGTTTACTGAATTACTGTCACAAACAACATAGGCCACAAGATACCAAACTTCTAATATACAGCTCAGCCTTGAAAAACACAGGTTTGAACTACACTGGTCCACTTATACACATTTTTTTCATAAATAGAGTAAATGTATTTTCTCTTCCTTATAATTTTTAAATAACACCTTCTTTTCCTTAGCTTACTTTATTGTAAGAATGCAGTATATATGCAGTATATAACCCATATACCATACAAAATATGTGTTAATCAACTGCTTATGTGATCAGTATAACTTTTGGTTAACAGTAGGCTATTAGTAATTAAGTTTTTGGGGAGTCAAAATTATACATGCATTTTTGACTGCACCAGGAGTAGCATCCCTAACCTCCAGGTTGCTCAAGAGTAAACTGTATTCTTAAAACCCTAAAACTTGCACTTTGTTAATGGGTACTTTATTTGCTAAACAAAGTTCACTTTTAATGTATTTTTTTTACATAATTTTATTTGAGGAACTAGAATAAGCTTATTCCAGTCATTTAATTCATTTAAAAAAAGTAATAATATATTTATAAAAACACACTTAATTCAGTATTTTATTAGTTCAGATATTGCCCCTACCTTTGAGTTATAATTTGGTCTACAAAGGATAAATGTTAATATGAAAACAAATGTTGCATTGGAAGAAAACAAATTTGAGAAAAAGATGTATCTATGGTATACTTTCAGGGCTTTTGGTTTTACATAAGAGAACAAAATCTGCTTGTCTTAAGCCAGAGTGGAATTGGTTAGATAATGTTGGGGAGCTCTTATAATTAGTAGAAAGTCTTGGGAACTAAATAACTAGGAACTAAAGGAATCTGGGGGGCTGCAACCATCGCCAAGACCACAGCCCCTAGCACAAATGGGGTGGGCTCCGTCTGGATTCCACAGATGGGGGGTGCGGCCTCAGGTACCTCATTAAGACCCCCCAGCACTGCCATTCCACCCTGGAGCCCCACCAGAACCCTTGCCAGTGGCCCTCTGCCTGCGAGTTGGTACCAACACTTACTGGGAATTTCCCAAACACACAAAGGGTCATCTTAATTCTGGGTATCTAAAAATACACTGAAACTTAACTCTAACTCAAGTCAAAACCTCAACACCCTTGCAGGTAAAAATTTCAAGCAAGTGCAGCCAAAATTGGGCTTGTTTTAATAATCAACCCAGGTTTCAACTTTCTTTACTACATGGAGATGATTCTGAATGTCCCTACCATGTGCTTATTGGGGCATCTGGTTGTTTTCCCAAGGGAGGCAGTTCCATACCATGCAGAGACCCCACAGGAAATGAAGTGGGTAGTCAGGAAAAGAGCAAGCAGGCTGCCCTAAAGGGTAAAATCAAATTCTTCTTTTGGAAAACTATGCAAAATATCAAGTGATGTTATATAGGGCGAAGTAAAGATTTGTATTGAATGTATATAGAGCACAATTCCTTTATAATGATAGGACTTTTTATTACATCAATAAAGAACCACTCCACAGCTTATATAGTTGAATATATGATTTTAATAAATCCATGAAACTCAGTAAGAATCTTTATGACTAGTGGCCAAGTGCATGAAATTCTTGCACATTAAAAGGGAATTCATTAGAGGAAATGTTTTAATATTGCTATTTGCCCTTTCTTAATAATAGAAGTGTCAGAGATGAAAGAAAATTAGTAAAATGTATATGAAAATCTCCTTCCTGTTAGAGTCTGGGGTATGCCACGGGACCCTGAGTCAAGTCTCCGCCCACCCGCCTGCGCCTCGAAATTGCACAGATTCAGCCGGCCCCATCCCTGTCAAGCCCTGCAGGGTCGGGGATTACAGCCTCAGGTCCCCCATCAAGCCCCACCATGTGGGGGGTGTGGCCTCAGGTCCCCTGGCGCAGACTCAGGTCCCCCAGCCTGGCGCCCGGGGCGGGGGGGTGCGGCCTCATGTCCCTCGTCAAGACCCGCCAGGTAGGGGGTGCAGCCTCAGGTTCCCCAGCCCTGAAGCAGGGGCGGGGAGTGTGGTCTCAGGTCCCATGGGCCTGGCGCGAGGGCTTGAGGGCATGAGGGCGCGAGGGCATGATGACCATTTGCATATTAGCTCTTTATTATACAGGATGGAGTTTTGCTTGAGATTAAATTAAGTAAATACAACACACACATTTTATACATAATTCAATTTATTCTATAGCATCATGTTATATATGTTACATGTTAATATATAATATATAGAATACATCTAACAGGAAGGAGATTTTCATATACATTTTACTAATTTTCTATGTGCAGAAGTATATATATTACATATATATATTAGTCTTACTATTTTATACATTTTATAAATATAATTATATATTAGACGTAATGTAGGCTATATGATCTTATAAAATACTAGAGGCTCGGTGCACAAAAATTTGTGCACTCATGGGGGGTGGTGTCCCTCAGCCCGGCTTGTGCCCTCTTGCAGTCCAGGACCCCTCAGGGGATGTCCACCTGCTGGCTTAGGCCCGCTCCTTGGAAGATCGGGCCTAAGTTGGCAGTCAGACATCCCTCTGGCAGCCTAGGAGCCCTTGGGAGATGTCTGACTGATGGCTTAGGTCCGCTCCCCCAGGGGAGCAGGCCTAAGTTGTCAGTTGGACATCCTTAGTGTTGAGGAGGAGGCAGGAGAGGCTCCTGCCACCACTGTTGCGCTCGCAGCCATCAGCCTGGCTTGTGACTGACTGGAGCTCCCCCTGTGGGAGCTCCTGTGTTGAGTGTCTGCCGCCTGGTGGTCAGTGCGTGTCGTAGCCACCAATCATTCCCGGTCATTTCACCATTAGGGTCAATTTGCATATTACCCATTTATTATATAGGATAATGTATATAAAATATCATAGCATAGTATAGCATATAGTTTGTCTTATTTCACTTTTTAAAATATTTCTCTATATACCTCTTACTATTTGACCATTTTGAAGCTCAAAACTTAAGTAACAGTTTAATAGAATAAGTATTATTACTCATTAAACAGGTGATTAGAGAAAGGATTAAAACAATACTTTAAATGATATATTTGGAATTTCTTTTTGTAATTGGCTTCTCTGTTTCTGCCCAAGTAATGGGGAAATGAAAAGTTGACCGGATATTATTTTAAGCTACTATTCATTCTCATTTCCCCATTTTATTTTTATAAAACCATTTCATTGGTTAGCTCAAGACATTAGATACATATAATTAAATAATCAATGAATGGTCAGTGTGAGAACAGTAGGAAGCAGAGGAGGGGGGTTGAAGAAGTTTTCAACAAAGAAGAGATACAGAAGAATGGGTAGGAAAATGAATGGGAGAATGAAACAGAAAAGCCTCAATAAAGTACCTAATAAAACCAGGAGTCTGAGAAGGCAACCTTACTTCTCTGCCTTTCCCTATCCATCCATTTGTACCCAAGGGAGGCCAGTGAAAATGGCTACTATGGGTTTATGAATAACTATGCACATAGTATTACTTTTTTATAAGACTAGCACCATTCTTTAGTCTGCCAGTGGAGATGGTCTCTACCCACCTACATGTATTGGGAGGGAATTTGAAGACCTGCTTTATACCAGAGCTCCTTTCTGACATCATACTTCCACAGAGCTTGGGAAACCCAATACAGTGGGGAGGGGAATCTAGCCTTCCCAAGCGTGACTTTTATCATGCATAAGTCATAGGAGAAGGCACTGTTATGAAGTGCTCATGACCAGGAGCTATGTAGTCTGAGAGACTTGTGTGAGATTCATGTATTAGATATGTGCCTACAGCAGATTATCTAGCCTCTCTAAACCCCCGTGTGCTCATCCACAGCATGGGAGAAATCACAGTACCATTGGAAAGAGTGCAAGAGTGAATAGCTCTTAGGATGCTGCCTGGAATGCAGTAATTATTATAATCAGAATATGGTTGTTAATTCGTATAAGCTGTCTAGTTTTATAAAAACTTTCACACATTTTTTCTCATTTTATCCTCACCATCACTATGTTGTAGACATTTTTAGTGTTACTATTTTATAGATTTTATAAAAATTCTTTAAGGTCACAGATGTTGAAATAATTTATTAAAGTCTCTCATACTAGTAATTGGTGGGAGTGGAATTTTAAATCAGGTATTCTCAATTATGATTTCACAATTCACGTGGGGATACATTGAGACTTTTGAATTAAAATAGAACTTTAGATCTTATTATAATTTAATAATGGAGAGTCTGAAGACATGGTCATTTTTTAAAAATGATAAATTGATGTACAATTAAAGCCCAATAAATTGCACATGTATCAAGTGTAAAATTTGATGAATTTTGCCATACACATGCGTTCATGAATCCATCAGCAAGGCCAAGATAAGGAACGTTTTAATGACCCACAGGTTTCCTGATGACTCTGGTAATCCTTTCCTTTCACCTTCTCTTACCCCTTCCCTGTCTTCAGGCAACTGCTAATCTGCTTTATATCACTATAGATAAGTTTGTTGTTTCTATAATTTTGTATAAGTGAATCATACAGCATTGCTCTTCCTTTCCTGGTTTCTTTTTGTTTTAACATATTTTTACTGATTTTAGAGAGGAAGGGAGAGGGAGAGAGAGATAAAAACATCAATGACAAGACAGAATCATTGATCGGCTGCCTCCTACATGTGCCCTACTGGGGATTGAGCCTACAACCTGAGCATGTCCCCTAACAGGGAATTGAACCATGACCTCCTGGTTCATAGGTCCACACTCAACCACTGAGTCACACCGGTAGGGCTTTGCCTGATTTTTTTACTCAGCATAATTAATTACTTTGAGATCCATCTATGTTGTCATGTATCAATAGTCCATTCCTTCTTACTGTTGTTCAGGACACCACTGTAGAAATAGACTATACCACGGGTGGACACTTGAAGTGTTTCTAGTTTGGACTATTACAAAGAAAACTATTATGAATATTATGATCCACCAATCTTTGTGTGGTTATATGATTATATTTTTCTACCCAGGAGTTGAATGGTTACTAGGTTATATGGTTGGGTAGGTGTATGTTTAACCATGTAAGAAATTGCTGAAATGTTTTCCAAAGTGTTTTTACCATTTTAGATTCCTAACTGCAGTGTATGACAGTTTCAATTTTCCCACATTTTTGCCAACATTTTGTAAGCTAGTCTTTTTAATTTTTGCCAGCCTAGTGGGTGGTGGCAGTTTCTCCTTGTGGTTTTAATTTGCATTTCCTGATGACTATTTGGTATCATTTCATGAACCTAAATGCCATCGATATATCTTCTTTTTCAAATTGTGTCATTTGTCTTCTAATTGAATTATAAGAACATTTTCTATATTTCATTTATTGTACATGTTTTGCAAATATTTTATTGTATATGTTTTGCAAATATTTTCCTTCTAGTCTATGATATAGTTTCATATTCATGACAGTAAGGCATAGAAATTTTGCCCTGAGTTTTCTATTCTCAGTACACCCCCTTTCTGTCTTGAATCTCATTACCAACTGCTTGATTAGACATTGCTTGTTGCTGAACTCTTTGTACACCACCTCTGCTTCTTAGACCAAACCCTCTTTTAGTCCTTGCACAGTGGGCATTATTCTGACTTTGTGTTCAATCCCCTTGGTGTCTTGTGTTCATCGGTAAGAAAAGAGGCCATGCCTGACTGGGTGCTTAGATAAGTGTCACATTCTTGGAGTTTGACCTCATATAATCACAGACTTCAGTGAAGTAACTGCATTCATTAGAACTTCAGCACATTCAAAGAAGAGACAGCCATCTAGAAATAAAACCAAATACTGACTAGTTTATGACATTGATGACAAATCTAGTCCTTCATACTTATTTATCAAGCAGCCACTATGTGTAAGGCCTTTTCTATAATTATTTTTTACATTAAATATTATTTTGTATTAGTTTCAGTAGTCAAGAAAGAGACTCTAAACAGCTTATAACAAATTTCTGGAAGACTGAGACTGCATGCTGAGTCCAAGACTTAGACAGGGGCTGGGTGAGTGTGGTTATAAAGGTATCAGTGATATTCTTAGATATCAGTGCTATTCTTAAGAAGCCCTCATATTTAGTTCAAGAGACTTTCCAAGATGAATGGCATCACCATGTATATGAGTTGTTTATCACTACAGTAATCTGGGGCTTTTTGCTCCTCTAATGAGAATATATGAGCTTCTTTCTATGATGTACATACCTTTCAATGCTCTGTTTTCCTTCTGAGTTTACACAGTTAGTACAGGGGAATTGTTTATGAATGCTTAAAGAATATCAATCTGCTGATTATTTTGTTCACATTTTCAGGTGTCCTGTTTATAGACAATGGCATCTCAAATGATGAGAATATACCTCAGTTCTGGGTCAGTGCAACTGCACATTCAGTTAGTATTTTAGCCCACCCATTCCTCATGTTCAAGAATTTCTCATAATTCACTTCACATCTTGTCCCCCAACCGCTGTTCTTCTGAATGTTCGTTCTAAATGCATCAGTTGCCTCATCAAGAGAGATCCCTGGTCCATTTTCATAGTGGTAGAAAAATTCCAAAAGAATAACTGAAAAGTATCAACTCTCTCTTTATTCTTAACACCTGTCCTGGCAGTGATCAATGCTCCTGGAAGGCCCTTGGTGGTCCTCAGAGGGAAGTGCATCCTTGTTTTCTAGATGGCCTCTAGCTGAGGACAGTCACTGTGGCCTTCCCTTAAGTCATGGGCTGACTTGCTCATACTTGGCTTTCTTTTTGTACATAGTTAAATAGCCAATTGTTCCTTGCCAAACGGATAACACTCCCTAGCAAATTATGAAACAGACGAAATTTCTATTCCTAGTTTCTTATTTAAAAAGAAAAACCACATAGGACACCATTATAATTAAGTGTAGTTTCTTTTTAAAACAAAAACTGTTCCTTCTACTTTCAACCCATTTCCACAGATGTCTATTACTTTGACTGAACCAAGGTGAACTCTCTCTCTCTTTCTCTCTCTGAATATATAAAGAGATTTCAGAGAGGGAAAGAGATACAAACATCAATGATGAGAGAGAATATTGATCAGTTGGCTCCTGCATGCCCCACACTGGGGATCAAGGCCAAAACCGGGCATGTGCCCTTACAGGGAATTGAACCATGATGTCTTGGTTCATAGGTTGATGCTCAACCACTGAGCCATGCCATTCTGGTGAACTCTGTCTTATATAATCCTATAGTAATCAGCTGTTTTTGTTACAACTAAGCTGTGTATTTTATGGTGAATTTTAGGTTCTAATACAGGTCTTTCTAAAAATGAATAACTAAGTAGAGAGAAACTTAATAAAAAAGCTAGTGTTTGGCTTCCTAGAAGGAGAAAGCTAACTTGAGAGGGTGTGAATCACAGGTAAGGCTGGTAATAAAATGGAAAGTCTGTAGGAAGGAGTCTTGGAAGGTTTTGAAGGTAAATTCCAATTAGAAGATAAAAGGACAAGAAACCCATTGCTAAAACAAGGTTATGTGATGACATTTGCAGCTGGGAACATGATTAGAATGCAGAGGTGATACTAAAACAGGAATGGAGAAGGGAAACTTTAAAGAACTAAGTGAATAAAGGGGTAAGGTAAATATTCTAAATAATGTTTAATGAGCTTGAGATAGAACAAGCAAAAACTCCCCCCAAAACACAAAACTGAAAATAGCTGATAAAATTAAAAAAAACGATTTAAATATATCTCTTCCCTATAATGAGGTGGGGAATGGAAAGTGATGTGAGGCTCCATCTTAACAAGGGGTGAGAGGAAGTCAAGGCAGTATGCCCTGTCGGTGGGAGGTGGAAAGGAGTGCGGGCTTCCCTCTTGCCTTGCTTGCCCTCCCTGCCTCATCATAGGTACTCTTCTGGGTTGATTATACACATCTGTGTCTCGAGTCATTTTAGCACTGTCTGTGCATCCTGATTCATGTCATTGTGCAGTGAGCTGTAGCTGGCAGCTTGGTGTGCAGATTACCCACCTGCTGTGACATTGATTGATCATATTCTCATGTGGTACTTATCATCCACTGAGCATATGACACTTAATTTTTAAGGTGACTGTGTTTTGTTTCACCAGCCAGATTGTAAGCACTGTGAGGACAAGAACTGCGGTCCTTTCATCTTTGCTTTTCTCCTGGCACCCAACCAATTGCTAGAAAATTAAAAAGCAGCCAAGACATACCTGCAGGATGGAAACCTTTGTCCCATAGTGGTTAGGGTTTCTAGGCGGCTTTCAGAAAAGGGCCACCCAGATGTGTACACCATCTGCAGTAATTCTTCAGCCCTTAGACTACTAGTAATACTAATGGTCTTAGCATCCAGGGGCTAGAAGCAGTCAACACATTCTTGAGTTCCCATTTTTGCACTGAACCAGCACGTGAGTTGCTGCTGTTTTTCTTGGTGATGGAGAACTGAGAGTCTGCCTCGTTTACTTCCATCTAACTGTGTACCGTCAGTTGTACCTGATGGCTTGGCACTGCAGATGGACTGATGGGGACACTGCATGTCATCACTTGATGGGGTATGCTGGGGCCAGGTCTTCATACCTGGACTCCTCAAAAATGGGTTTTTACCATCCTCAATATTTTGGATTCAACAAGGATTTTTCACTTAATAATTTAGTAAATCTGTGTTTAGAAGAGCCAAGCATTTATCTGCTTAAACTATATGGGAACCTATGGCTGATTACATATTAATGTTCAGATTTGTATTCTTTTGTAACTAGCAGTTCATTGTAATTGCCATTAGCCCTCTCTCAATGATCCACATTTAACTCCAGGCCTACACCTCAGTCTTGGGCCTGAGTATTTGTTCTTGGATTTTGCTTTCATAATTCAGGAGTCTCCCCCAGCCTTCCCTGATTTTTGATATGAGGATCTCTCAGGCCCATAATTAGCTCAGTGTCTCTTCCAAATGGTATTGAACAGGTGGCCATTACTACATTATGGCCATTGTTGTTGCAGAAGTTAGGGCTTCTCTTTATTTATTTCATTCCCTGTCTTGAGTCCTACTTTTGCAGTCTTTTCAATTTTGGAGTCCTCTAATCACAGCACAGACTTGAGTGAGTCCTTGGATAATGGTAGGGATTGCCAGAGAGGAAGGAAGGAGGCTTGTATTCATTTGGATTGAACTCAGAAGGATGGATAGGATTCAGACAGGTGGACAGGAAGGAAATACAGCAGTATTCTTTTAGGGTTGCAGGTGGACCAGATAGACTGTGTCATGAAGAGATTGGAAAAACAGCCTGGGTTTGAGCTGTAGATGATCTAAATGCCAGGCCAGAGATTTTGGTGAATTTATGCTGATGCCTGATGAAGATGAGCTGGAGATTGGTGTGATGAATGTTTGGTTTAGGAGGGAGATGAGAATGAATTGGTGTAAAACTTGCTTCTTAAATCTAATACCACACTGGAAAAGTGTTCAAAACTTAACCAATTTACAGGTGATTTTCTGGCTCACATTCTGAACTATCTTGAAAAGTTTGCCATCACAATGTTTGAAACATTGAGTCTTGAAAACTTATACTGGTCATATCCTCTTGAGATATTTAAAATTTTTTCCCCTGTTACTAATGTTTGAATAGTGTATATACATGTGTGTGTTCCTAAATCTCCACTGTAATAGTCATTATAAGACGGTCCTAAATGATCTCTATCTCTTATAGTCGTACCTTCACATGATTCTCTCCCCCTGGAGGATTCTCTCCATGGGGCTAGACCAAGTGACTAACATCTAGTATATAGAATATGGTAAAAATTTTGGTATTACATTTCTTAATTAGGCTATAAAAAGATGGTGCCTTCCATTTTGGGTGCCCTCTCTCACATTCTCTCTCTTGCAACCCTTGCTCTGGGGGGAGCCAGTTACTAGACTGTGAGTATGGAGAGGCCTACCTGGCAAGGAATTGATATTTCTAGCTAAATTTAATAAGAACTTGAAACCTGCAGTAGCCACATGAGTAAGCCTGGAAGCACATCTTTCTGTTTGAGCCTTGAGATGGCTGCATCTCCAGACAAGACTTAGATTGTAGCCTTGTGAGAGGCCCTAAGGCAGAGGACCTAGCTAAGCCATGCCTGGATTTCTGACCCAGAGAAACTGTGAGATAATAAATGTTAGCTGTTGGAGGAGAAACCAAGATAGCGGCATAGGTAAACACCGGAAATTGCTGCCTCGCACAACCACTTCAAAAATACAACTAAAAAACAAAACGGACATCATCCAGAACCACAGGAAGGCTGGCTGAGTGGAAAGTCTACAACTAGAAGGAAAGAGAAAAGCACATTGAGACTCAGAGGAAGTGTGGAAGTAAAGTGCAGAGGTATGGAGGCGCACGCTGAAAGGGCTGGCAACTGAGGACATGGTTGTATTTTTCAATCAGGAGGGAGTCACAAGCTCCCAACTGCTCTGAACTCCAGTTCTAGGTGAGTCTCTGGGGACCCAGACTCATATGGGGAGAAACAGGACTGTCTGGCATCGGGTGGAACTCGAGGGTGGCCTTCTCTCAGAGGTGCTTGCAGTGATTACAATGGGACACTGAGACCCGGGGCCTCTTAGGGCAGGGCTGAGGATCAACCATAGCTGTTTGCTCCATCCTGTTGATTCCCTGAGACCCCGCCCCACCCAAGCTGTGTGCAGAGGCTTTTGCATATGAATGGCCTGGCCCTTTGCAATCTAAAATTACCTAACAAACTGCAGCTGGGTCAGAGAGACCCAGAACTTCCAAAAGAAGGCCCAAGGCCCCACAGCAGCTTGCATTGCTTCACAGCTGGGCCTCATCTGGGCACCTCCAAACCCCAAACAAAGAAGAGGAATCTTCAGATCTCTCCATAGCTCCTGCTGGGTAGCCTCAGGCAGAGGCTAAATTAGCACCTCCTTAGAGATCCAAGAGCCAGTGTACCCAGTGGTCAGAGTGGGACCATACAGATTACAACTCCTCAAATCCATAAGGGACACACTCAGGGGGCAGACTCAGTGAGCACCAAAGCCCCACTGAAGCAAGTCTTGCCTCAGAAGGGTGTCTCCAGCACAGAAGTTCTCCCACTGCAGACACAGCTGATTCTCACAGCCAATTGGCCTGGAGGTCAAGTCCTCCCAGTGATATATACAACAATCAAGGCTTAACTACAACAAAACTGTGCACAAAGCCCACAAAGGGGTGCACCAAAAGTGTCCATCTCAGGTAAATGGGGAGGCTGAGCCACTGGGCCCTATAGGACACCTAGCACACAAAGCCACTCTACCAACACAGGGAAGCATAAAAAATGCGGAGACAAAGAAACAGGTCACAAATGACAGAAATGGAGGAAAGCAAACTACTGGATATAGAGTTCAAAACCACACTTCTAAGGTTTTTCAAGAATTTTCTAGAAACCGCTGATAAATTTAGTGAGACCCTCCATAAATCTAGTGACACCCTCGAGGATATGAAAAAGGACCAACTAGAAATTAAGCATACACTGACTGAAATAAAGAATATTATACAGAGATCCAACAGCAGACTAGAGGATCATAAGAATCAAGTCAAAGATTTGAAATACGAAGAAGCAAAGAACACCCAACCGGAAAAGAAAAAAGAATCCCAAAATATGAATATATTGTAAGGAGCCTATGGGACAACTTCAACCTTACCGATATCTGAATTATGGGGGTGCCAGAGGAAGAGAGAGAGCAAGATATTGAAAACCTATTTGAAGAAATAATGACAGAAAACTTCTCCTACCTGGTGAAAGAAATAGACTTACAAGTCCAGGAAGCACAGATAACCCAAAACAAAAGGAATCTAAAGAGGACCACACCAAGACACATCATAATTAAAATGCCAAGAGCAAAAGACAAAGAGAGAATCTTAAAAGCAGCAAGAGAAAGACAGTCAGTTACCTACAAGGGATTACCCATACGACTGTTAGCTGATTTCCCAACAGAAACTATGCAGGCCAGAAGGGAGTGGCAAGAAATATTCAAAGTGATGAATAACAAGAACCTACAACCAAGATTACTTTACCCAGCAAAGCTATCATTCAGAATTGAAGGTGAGATAAAGAGCTTCACAGATAAGAAAAAGCTAAAGGAGTTCATCACCACCAAACCAGTATTGTATGAAGTGCTTAAAGGTATTCTTTAAGAAGAGGAAGAAGAAGAAAAAGGTAAAGATACAAAATATGAACAACAAATACATATCTATCAGCAAGTGTATCTAAAAATCAAGTGAATAAATAATCTAATGAATAGAATAAACTGGTGAATATAGTAGAATCAGGAGCATAGAAAGGGAGTGGACTGACAATTCTTGGGGGGAAAGGGGTGTGGGGGTTGTGGGAAGAGACTGGAAAAAAATCGTACACCTATGGATGAGGACAGTGGTGGGGGTAAGAGCAGAGGGTGGGGTGGGAACTGGGTGGAAGGAAGCTATGGGGGGGAAAAAGAGGAACAACTGTAATAATCTGAACAATAAAGATTTAATTAAAATTAAAAAAACAAATAAATGTTAGCTGTTTAAGTCACTACTGTTTGTAACTAATTCATCCATTAATAGTTAGCTTCTGGTATGTCCTTGTGATAGAATATAGGTCAGTCTTTAAAATGATGAAGCAGAATACTATTTGAAAACAATGGAAAATATTCACAATATACTCTTATTTTGTTAATAGAAGATTTTGATTATACAAACTTGTACTGTGTTTCGTAAGATATCTATGAAAAATATTGGAATTATATCCAAAAGCGTATATGAATATGGCTGGTATATTTTTTATTTTACACATTTCTCTAATAAATGTAATTTACTTTTAGAACAACATGCTCTTTTTAAAAAATATATTTTTATTGATTTCAGAAAGGAAGGGAGAGGAAGAGAGAGATAGAAACATCAATGATGAGAAAGAATCATTGATCAGCTGCCTCCTGCATGCCCCACACTGGGGATTGAGCTTGCAACCCGGGCATGTGCCCCGACCGGGAATTGAACCTTAACTTCCTGGTTCATAGGTTGATGTTCAACCACTGAGCCATGCCTACCTTGCAAAACAAGTACTCTTAAACTGCACACCCAGGCCGACCTCAAGCATGGTTTTAGTGGAACTGTACCAAGATATTTGAGAATGGATTTCTAACCAACTGGAGACAAACTGATGGCTAGCACTGATTTAACTCAAGTTCAAAATCTATGCTTCACTTGCACTGATTATTATCCCAAGATTCAAGCACCGACGCTTGTACCTGTTGGAAAGTTTGTGTTGCTCACATAAAAGGGCACTCAGACCACAGCTGGTTAGCCAGCAAAAAACATAGAAAGTCTATGAAGATTAAGTGCTTAGGAATTTAGGTGTTGGTTTTGAAACTTCTTGCACCTGATAGAAAGTTAACATTTTCTATGCAATTCTTAAATTAGGTTTATCAAAATAACAAAACACTGGAACCTGTCTGTTCTAGATTGAGATGAAATTTATGCACTGCAGTTAAATAGCCATCATGGCAAAAGGCAACAACTCCTATAGTTTGCTCCTGGGAAGATCTATTGGCTTATGAAACAGTCATTATGGTGATTCCACTGAAACAGAAAAAAAAAACCTTCTTTCTGAGAATTCTAGAATTTTCTTCAGTTTTGCATCTGTTTTAATTAAATGTAGTTATAATTTAGAAGTGAAGTAACTTCATCTTCATCTCTTAGTAAAAAGTAACCAAAATAGTATTTGTCATGGTTTATTTTAGTTTATCTGAAACAGCAATACTGAGCCCACTCAAGCAGCAAAATGAACAGCATGTTTTAGCAACTGCCTGGAGGATAGCAGAGAGAGTTCATGATCTGATATCAGATAGCCTGAGTTTGTTCTGCATCTTTCCATTAGGTGCTCCTGTATGACCTTCCAATCCTGTTTCTCTTATCTGCATCAACAGTACGTGTTTCATGCCCATCAGCAGATGAGTGGATTAAAAAACTGTGGTACATATACACAATGGAATACTACAATGCTGTAAAAAAGAAGGAATTCTTACCATTTGCAACAGCATGGATGGAACTAGAGAGCATTATGCTAAGCAAAATAAGCCAGTCAGAGAAAAATAAATATCACATGATCTCACTCATTTGTGGAATATAATGAACAACATAAACTGATGAACAAAAACAGATCCAGAGACAGAGAAGCATCAATCAGACCATCAAACCTCAGAGGGAAAGTAGGGGAGGGTGGGGGTAAGGGGAAGAGATCAACCAAAGGACTTGTATGCATGCATATAAGCCTAACCAATGGACACAGACAACAGGGGGGTGAGGGCATGAGTGGGGGTGGGGTGGGGAGTAATGGGGCGATAAGGACACATATGTAATACCTTAATCAATAAAGAAAAAAAAAGTACGTGTTTCATAGGACGACCGAGATGCTGCTGTTATGAAGTATGTGTTTAATAAATATACCAATTACCATGGCAACATCAATAAAGTTTTAATAGAGCCCTTCCTGAAGGAGGACTTGGTTTTAATGAGCAACTTAGTCAATGAGAAATATTTTATAGAAATAGCCGATTTAACAAATTCTCATACTATCACCTGGTGTGTGGTAAAGTGCAATTGGAATGCAAAGTATAATCTTGCTGGGTATTTCATAAAGCTCAAATTTCACAGCCCTCTGGAAATAAGAAGTGGGGCCCTTAAAGCTCATTATCACAGATCAGGGAGACTTTTAAAATTCCTAGGAAGGTTCAGAGGAGGAAATGACTATTAATGTACCTGACCGTAGGTGACCCTGGCCCAGGAAGTTTACAACATTCTTCCAGATGTATCAGGTCAGAAGATTATTTTTTGAGAAAATGGGAACAGCACTAATGTGGGAACTGGTTAGGAAGATAATGTAGTTATTGTGATTTTGAATTCTTGTGGAATGAGAGAGCAGAACAGTTGAATAACTTAAATGAGGGTTGCAAAATTCAGAAGTTAGACCAGTTTCTGCATCTTGGAACCCATGCAGAAAATCCAAGAGGTAGGAGAAAGAGGTCAGTCAGGTAGATGGAAAACAGACTAACTGTTGGGTTTTGTGTAGGCTATTATGTTAATGTTCAGATCCGTCCTTCCCTTTGTATTCCTGTGAGTCTTCTCTCCAGTTTGCTTCTAGGAGTCTCCATATAAGTTTGGGGTTGGGGCATGTCCTTATCAATGGACAAAGGACAAGAATAATACCAGGTGCCTGCTCGGCACCACATGCCTCATGTTTATCACAGTAACCTTATAAGGAAGAGACTAGAACACTTTCTTCTGCCCATTAGGGTTTCACAGGAGGAAAAGGCAACACTTTTTGTCAGAGAAGCTCAGTTGTCCAAAAAAGTGAATTTGTTTTATTGCACTAATTCCTAAAGCCTGGCCTATTCACAGAGTGCTCTAATCACAGATAACTGGGTGCTACCTTCTTGTATGAGAATAATTAGAGCAACTCTTCAAAAACACCTGAAATGTAAGGGAATTTAGGAATGGAAATTTGAAATGGCTATGTTTACCAGGAAGCACAATAAATAAAACAGTGAATTTTATTAGTAGAGACAAGTTAGAGAGCTTCTAAAACACAACTTTTGAGAGTTAGAAAGAGAAGCAGTCTAATTAGTTCCCTTGAGGAATTCATCAATCAATTCTTAGCTACAACATAATCAATTTTATTGAGGCTTCAAATGCGTGTGCATATGCACTTTTGAAAAAGCTAATAGGTTTGTCTACAAAAAGGCCCCAATTTACAAATGGGCCAATTTCCATGTAAGGCTAAAATACTTAAATAGATATCACCATAATTTAGTTCATTCACTAAGTAGCAGAGCCTGCCTATTTCAAATTAGGTGTTTGATTTTCATCTCCATTTTATTTTATTTCCTCCCAAAGACATTTAACCAAAAGACCAAAAAATGAAAGGAAGAAAGAAAGAAAAAAAGAAAGAGAGAAATTTTTCTCTTTTCTGTATGTGTATTTTATCAACAAAACCTCAGTTTGAACTCCCTTGGGAAAAGCCTTTCAAGTCAGGCAGAATGATGTCCTTCCTGCTACAACATAATTTTCCAGCTACCAGGGGAAAACTACATATTTTACCCTAAACAACAATCAAGAGAGAACAGATAATCACTCCCCAAGGTGATTCGCTTCAGCTTTTCTCAGAAAGGGCTATAGAAATTATCTTGAAGTAACTGTTAACCCTATGCTTTAAGAGACGAAATGATTTCTGTTCTTAATTATTGGAATGGCTATACTGCTTTTTTGCAGGTGGGTCTCCATTTTTACTTCAAAGTATAGCACAACTGGTCTGAGGCATGGGAACAGAGAGAGTGGGGCAGACCGCATCTGGATTAAGATTAATCTTAGTGGGAAGATAAGTTTGCAAAGGTGTTCAAATTTCTCTCTTGGTCCTCTTCCCAAGATGTTCTTGTAAGTGTAAAAATCCTGTGGTGTCCACTGTCATATGCGTGAAAACCACATGCTTTGATGTGATCAACAAACTCTAAACCATTCTTATCTGGAAGCATCTAAGAAACATGTACAATTTTCTTTGAAGCACTCCGATCTAAACAATTGTATCCTGGAAAACCTTCTCTTGTGTTTCCTCAATAATCAGAATGCTGTGGATAAGCAGTGAGCAAATTCCTCAAGTAGCAGCCATGTGAAAACTGAAATTTCCTTTTTTTCTTCTTAAGAATCACATAGACCAACATCCTGAGGGCTCTGAAAACTGGCACAGTGGCCCTGCCATCTCCTCTCATGTCTCCTTTAATGAAAAATTGGAGGCTTCATAACTGAGCTGTCTCAGGCACTGCCAAAGCCTCCCATTATCTCTGCCAGTAGGTTCTGCTAAAAACCCAGAAGTGGTTAGCACTATTTTTGTTTTTTTTACCAAAAACAAGTATGAAATTATAATTTCCTCAGGATATACATCCTCTCAGAAAAGAAAAAAAAAATCTCATTTTGACAGGAAAAGGAAATGTAGCAACAAACTTAGTTGAGAGCCCTCTTCATTTTACATAATCTACTTCCCCCAACCAAAGCAGTGTAGAGATTCTTAGCTTGAAAGGGGTCTCTTAAGGTAGTTCAGTTCTCTCCCCACAGCTTTGATTCCAGCAGATAAGAATCTATCAAATTTCTAAACCTCTAAGAATGGAGATTGCCAACTTCTCCTTGCATCCCATTCCAGTGTTTAACAACCTTCACTGTCAGGAAATGCTTCTTAATGCCAATGCCAGCCTCCAAAATGCCAATGCAGTTTGTGTCTACTTCTCCTGACATGTCCCCAGAGAAGTAGAGTACATTCCCATCTCCTGTGTGTCAAGGTCCTTCACAAACTCCAAGACTCAGAGTCAATCACTCCTCACTCTTCCCTTTTCCAGACCAAAACCAGAACATTTCTTTCTTTAGCTTTTCCTTTGGGGTCCTGGTTTCTCTATCATGTTTTTGGCTTGTCTCTGAACCCTGGCCACATTCTAAGTCTCCCTCTCCTGAAGAGAGGGCCCCATAATGGAAGATTCCTGGGGGCCCCCAGCTTCTTTTTTCAGGTTTATGTTTAGGGTTTGGAAATAGCTCAGCTAACTCAGGGTCACAATGAAATTGTTTTGACCAGCTCCTCTAAAAATAGTACTGGGAAAAATAGTTCTCAATTTTATGTATCTAAAATGTCCCCACAGAATATGTTAAAAACAATCAGAAGGCCCAAATAACTTATTTTCAGGTTTAAATTATGGCTGGATTTTTAAAGGTAAAGAATAATTATGATCAAATTAAGAACAATCATAAAGAGCTTCATATCTTGTTCTGGTGATAGTAACACAAGAGACATAATTTATTGTCCTGAAATGTTAAAATTCAACATAAATGCGTCACCACATAGAGTTAAATCAAACAAAGGGAAAGAAGCCAAATAGTTACTAAGGAGCACAAACAGTTCATTTATCACCAGTTAAAGTCCAATAAGTATATGCTGTGTGCATAGATGTCCTGGAGATGTGCCCACCCTTCACCCAGTTCTGAAATACATCAGGGTGTTCCTGACTTGAGAGTTTATACTTTATGAAATTTGGTTCTGCATGTGCTGAACAATTGCTTGGTATTAACTTGCACATATGAAATATAAATTACTGCCATGCCAAAGAGACCCTTTGGTCATATTGTCTGTTCAGCTCTTGGTTGAACAGCCCCACTCTAGAAATGTACTTGTGAGACTATTCCAGATTTTTCAAGCATTCTAAAGGAAATTACAACTTACCAAGTGAAATCCTTTTGCAGAAAAGAGGAAGTGGCCCAAGCCATAAGAAATGACTCATTAAAAAATCCTATATAATAAAAGCCTAATATGCAAATTGATCCTCCACCAGGAGTTCGACTGCTCGCTGTGATGTGTGCTGACCACCAGGAGCCGGTGTGGAATATGGTGGGTGTCAGCGACATGGCGCTGACAGCGGGTGGCAATGGAGGCTCTGCTGGCCCCAATGGGCCCTGATGAGAGTGGGAGCAGGTAAGCGGATGGTGCCAGGCCAAGGCAGGTGTGAGCAGGCCCAATTGCCCCACAATTTTCCCCGCAGATTTCAATCAGTGGCTGTGGCGGGGGGTGGGGAGCCAGGTGTGGGCCTGATGACTCAGGTGGAGGGGGCCGTGTGGGGACCCGGGGGCCCAGGTGCTGCCCAGGGCCCAGAGATCAGCTGGGACCTGCCCTTTCACGCCAGATGCTCACGCTTTGATTGCCATCCAGGCCTAGGGACTGCACCCGTGCACATATTTCATGCACTAGGCCTCCAATATATATATATTTCTGAATGGAAAGGAGAGGGAAAGAGAGATAGAAAAATCAACAATGAGAGAGAATCACTGATCAGCTGCCTCTTACACACCCCACACAGGGGATTGAGCCCACAACCCAGGCATATGTCCTGACTGGGTATTGAACTGTGACCTCCTGGTTCATAGATCAATGCTCAACTACTGAGCCACACCAGCCAGACGAAATAGCTCATTCTTATAAATAGCTTATAAATTCAGAAAAAAATTAGAAGGATCATGGTTATAAAAAAAAGTGTTATTTAATTTGTGAGTCAGAGGGCACTCAAGATATCCTTTTTAAAGGTGTAGCTTATACATGACAGCACAATAGGTTGCTCACATGTTACTTTTTCCAAAATAAAATTAGTTATATTTTTAGGACACTTACTTCCAAGAAATAGAAAACCTAAGAGGTTATCTAATTAATTTTCATAAATGAAATCTGGTTGGGGGGGGGTTGGTCAGACAGATTATTACCACTTATGAGTAGATAATAGTGAAAGGAGTTTAAAAGTCTCTCTAAGTCCACAATGACTCAGTGCTGAGATGATTAATTCACACTGACATGGGGTGAGGGACTGGCATCCTGTTCTCTTTCTGATATATATTTTCCAGGAGGGCTCCAATGGACCAAAGGCTTATGAGGGTTTTTTGCAGTTTTTTGTTCTGCACTGGTGTGTGGTGAAGTTATTCATTCAAGGAGATAAAATCAGAGAACATGAGGACTGAATGAATCTTGGAGATAGTTTAATGTAGCTTTTCCCTTTCCAGATGAGGCAAATTAAACCTCAGCAAAGATTATCCAAAATCAGGCACTCATGTTTAATTTGTGACTATAGAGCAAGTCTTTTGGCTCTTCCATTCCACCAACTGAAAGCAACAGTGAACATGACTTCATTTCTGGAGTAATAAGACGAATTCAAAGTCCTTTTAAGCCAGGATGGCTATTTCCTTCGCATACTTGACACTTCTGGTGCCTATTTTGGGGTTTACTGTTAAAAGTGCTCATAGTATGTACCACTTTTAAGAAACATAGACTGTGTTTCTTATGGTAAATAAGTAGATTTTATGTTATATTTGGAGACAGATTTCATCTACTAGCATAAAACTTCCAATTCACCCCTCCCTTCCCCACCAAAGCATTTCATTCTGGTTGTCATAGATAACAGCTTTCCAGGAATAGCACATGTGAAAAAGTAATTGCCCAAGGAAGGAATTTGATTCTATCAGCTCATCTAGGCTTTTGCAGATAAAAGAGAGCAAAGCCATGGCTTACTAAAGATACTCCAGTTTTTTAATCTTTTGAAAATTCATTCTTTTCTAATGATTAGACATGGAAAAAAGTGAGCTAAGTACTGCTTGTCATTTGCTCAGTAGAAACTCTGTAACATCACCTCTCCTAGTCTTCTTTACTCTAGAACCAGTCATCTGTATCACTGACTTCTCTCCCTCTTTAACAAGCTCTAAAATAAGCAATATACCCCTTTCCATGACCAAGACTAGTCAGCCAAAATTCTGTGGTCAGAAATTGGCTGGTTCTATGTTATAACCTTTCTGTCATCACTTCCTTTCATTTTGTAGACTTTAAGGACCTACTCCTAGCTTAACGTGAGGGTATGCTACATATTATTGTGTGCTTGTGTTAGACCAAAATGCCGCATTCGCAACTGTATTCAGATGATCACTAAACATGTAAAAGGGTTGGTTTGGGAATTTACCAAGGCTACTTCTATAAAACTTCTCTTTTCACAATAATCTATCAACTTTTGTCTGTTTTGCTGTTGGCTTATTCTTGAGTCTTTGTTCACTCTCCTTTAAGTGATATATATATATATATATATATATATATATATATATATATATATATATATATATATATATATATATATATCACTTAAAGATACAAAGTCCAGTGAAAGAAAGGCCGTTTCTTTTGTTTATCTTCTATTAGAGTTCTGTAGAAATGGAATGGACAACCTTTTAAAGAGAGGATTTTTTGTCAGTAGAAGTATTTATATATATAGAATACATTTTCTCTTAACTGGGAGACTGGAATAGATACTTTCTAAAACTCCTTCTGAAGTTAAGATTTATTGAAATTATACTCAAGCACTTAGTTCAGCGATTTTCAACCTTTTTCATGTCATGGCACACACACACATAGGCTAACTACTAAAGTTATACAGCACACAAAAAATGATATTTTTTGCCAATCTGACAAAAAAACATAGGCATAATTTTGATTCATTCACACTGGTTAGCTATTGCTGTGTTGGCTATTGTCATTTTTGTTTTGTTTGACAATCTAAGGGAAAAGAAGTCTGCCCCTGACTAACTAGTCTAGTCAGGTATTGCGTGTTTTAAAAATTCATGAGACATACTGGTTGAAAATTGCTGACTTAGTTCAATGTAGGGGAGCCAAGGGAAGCTTGATACATATAACTGGAAGGTTTTTGTTTTATTATTATTATTATTATTATTATTATTAGTTTATCTTGAAAAAGTAAAAATGTCTTTTTTGTTGTTGTTGTTAAGAGTCATATGGGATAGATTGTTTTTTCTAAAGCAGGAGAAGAGCAGTTCAGTTTGTTTGGTTTGTGGAAAATGATCTTAAACTGTAACAACATTGCAGCCTCTTCTGCAGGAGCAGCCTGAGCCTGAAGGAAGGAGGTAACCCTGTATAATCAAAGGCAAAGGGAAAGTGGGCCAGATGCACCGATCATCTCCCCATATTTTTATGAGGCAACCCTTTTCTAAAGCCACCAAAAACAGATAATCATCGTGCTCCTGATCGAGGTGGTAAACAACTCAAGTGTCGACCAGTAGAGCACATCTGTGGGCTAGCAATTCAAGTGAACCGTGCAGGGAGGAGGGAAACAGAGGAAACACAGTTTCATTTCCCAGTAACTCCCCTGACTTGAATTAAGGTGGGAACTGAAGAGGACACCTGTAAAAATAACAGCATGCAAACCTCAGAAGGATGGGCTGTGCCCATTTAAGAGCAGTTTGAGTCCTAAAGCCTTTCTGGTTATTGTACAATATGAATGAAAAATCCTCAGGGATGAATTATAGTTCTAGAGTTTTAGATAACCCCTGCATATGCCAAAGAACAACAGCCATGCTCTGTCACATCAATTTAATAAAGCCCTGTGACATACCAACCTGAACATCAAATACATTGACAACTTGATGGCAAGAAAAAAGTCCAAATGTTCATTCTCAGAGTATCATTATTGTATTGACTTTTTTAATGTCAGCCATCTTCTGTATAATTACAGGACAACTTTGAACATATTGAAGACTTTCAGAATATCACCACTGAGATTTTCTCCAAGTCTTCATAAATATAGTGATTAATAAAGCAATTCAAAGGACTAAGATCTTGGGCTTTGATTCACATGAATGTGAATTATTAACACCAAATAACTAAAGTGATTTATATATGTCCATGTGGTTACAGAAAAAGTGGTGGAGCCCTGCTTATGTACCAGAGAAGCTCTGAAATCTCACCGCTTTCTTGTATTTATGTGGTCCTGGAACTGTAGGCATGTCCCTCCCCATTCTGAGCATCAGTTTTCTGATCTGTAAAATGGAGGCACACTGTCTGTCCAGCTTCCTTTGGAGGCTGGTGATAGTGGTAGTCAGTTATTATGTGCATTCTTGCCTGTGGCTTGTAAGAAAGTCAGATAAATAAGAATGTCTGAGTGTTAAAGTGAATTACCAAGGATGCTTCTATGTGTGGTACTCACTCTCCCCTGACTTTGCAGCCTGCAGAATGCCCTATGTCCATTGAGCCATGGCCAACCCCATGGTGAGGAAGCCTATCAAATGCAAACATTCAGAGGTTTCTGACTCTCAAGTGTCATAGAGAAAATAGAGCCAGGAGCTCCATCTGGCACTCCATCTGCTAAATGTCCCGTTGATGTCAAATGCCAGGAAATGTGGCTGTTTAAAATCCCTGGGGATAAGATTTCCAGTCAGAAGCTTTCTAATGGACATGCACCGCATGCCACATTTGGTGAAGCAAAAGCCCTCCACTGCGTGGTCTAGTCACAGGCCCTCACACACCGCCCCCTCTGGTCCTCAGCTGTGAAGTTTGGAGACATTTAGCTGAGAAAAAATGGGCTGTGCAGCCTCAGTGGCTTATTAATACGCTGGATGCAAAAGCCTTTCTGGTTATTATATCTGCAAAAGCCCACACTCTATAGCCTAACAAGATGACCAAAGCCTTACCACTGGCCTTTTTCCACATGCTGGCACCAGGCTAATAATGAACACAAGCAATTAAAGCAGCTACCCATGAAACATATGCCTTCTGGTCAAAGCTCATTATTGCTTCATCACCACTTGGATATTACAAAGGGATTCATGATAATTGTTAATCATTATTCCTTAACAGCACTTTTTTGCAGAAGGCCACATCCATTAGCCTCACGTTTTAGAAGACTGAGTGAGATACAGAGAGGTTAACTGGGTGGTTTGAGTCATTCAGTCCAGAACCAGACAGATCTAGAAAGAAAACTCAGGGTTTCTGCGATATATGCTGAGTTCTCAAAATGGCCCTTTGCTACCTTTGAATGAAAATCTTCAACAGCCTTCATTTGCTCTTGTTTAATTAGGGATGGCCGTCTGGCTTGGTGAGGAACTTTGACTTCCAGATGGGACCTCTTTCCCCACCATCTCCTAATTGCCCATTTTCTCAGTTAAAGTTGATAAGTGATGACCAAACCAGCTAATTAGGCCCATTACACAACCCAAGGAAGTAGTTAGGGAGGGATGGGAAACAGATACATAAAATGAGGCCAAATAGTGATAGAGATTCAAGCATTTAGGAGTATCAGTGTTTCATTTGTAGGTGAAACTTAGAACAGATTGTCCAGAGTTTAGGAGCTGTCAGATCTCTGTCTTGCACTCTATCACAATTCATCCCTAACAGCTACAGAATCTCATTTACATATTCTAAAGGTATTGAACATTTTTTGGTTAAGAACACAGTGGCTTTGGCATCATCTACATACACAATCTTGCTACGTTTTTTGAGGCCTGATGACACATTTTCTAATGTAATGTGCCGGCAGCCAAGTAAGACTCAAATCCTCCTTATTATCTCTAAAGTGGAGAATATTTCTTGAAATATGGCATTTATAAATGGAATCAAGTGGCAAACAGCCCCATAACAATGCAGTTATCTCTGAAACACCATTAGGCAAAAGAAGGCCTTATGGTCTAAGTAGGTACTGTTATATACTTCAAAATGACAGGTTAAGATGACAAGGATTTGCAATTAGACCTTGACAATAAATGTACACTTGTCACATGTTGCAATGCAGCATGGTAGAACTTGAGGGTTAGGTAGCAGAAGTGTCATTTTTGAGACTGTGAAAAATTCATCTCTCTCTAGTGGCAGCTGTCTGTCTGGCACCTCAATCAATGGCCTAGAAGAGACTGTTGGTCCCCAGATAGGCAAGTGTTACTTTCGCTCTTAGTAAGCTCTGTGCCAGTCTTGGGGCAGTCGGAAAGGGTGGAGAAAAGCATAGTGTTTTGATGGCTTAGGCCTGGTCTAATGCGACACACCCATGTCTGAAGGGTTTGTGCCCACATCCTCTCCACTGCCACTGGTTGCTGGTGGCAATCACCTTTGCAAGAACCGGCATATGCAGTGGTAGCAAAATTCAGCTGGATCTTGATATAAATGGGCTATAATACTTATTCTTCTTGGATATTTCTTAAGTCAATCCAGTGGATTTGGAGACTGCTATAAAACCATTTGGCCCAAAGTCTGTACAAGTTTCTCTGATCCAAAATGGCACCTTGTATCCAAGTGACTTAGATGCAGCCAGCTATTCCATCTCAAGTGAGACAAAATAACTCAAGCTAACATCCAAACTCTCACATCATCACCAAGGACACTGAGGCTCAAGAAGTGGGAAGACTTGCCAACCTGCCACGAGGTTATGGTGAATGTGTGGTAGAGAACAGTCTACTTCCGTCATGGTTCAACAGAGTCTCTCTGATTTTTGCAACGTTTTGAATTGTTGAGAAGATGACAAGAATGATCATATTCTAGTGTGCTTCAGAATTTTCTGAAATACTTGTTAAAAATGCAGATTCTGAACTTCATCCCACACTCCCGCAGAGATTTGGATTCAGGTTTTCATGGGTCACCTTTGTGGGCCACCATGGAGACAAATATGAGTTTTTGCTGTCTCTTATAGGCACAGCCTCCAAGTCAGTGTCTCTTCATTTTGTTTTCTAGTCCCAGGGCAGCTATTGAAAGGTCTGATCCTGAGAATGTAGCTTAACTTTGCTAAGTGGAAACAACCATCCCATCACCCCTTTCTTTTGATCACAACACCTTTCTAAATACAGTTGACGCTTGAACAACATGGGTTTAAACTGTGTGGATCCACTTATACATCAATTTTTAAAATAAATACTTGTACTGTTTTTGACCGTGTTTGGGAGTCGGTTGATGCAAATGCTCATTGTATGCATTGTTTTACACCATTTTATATAAGCAACTTGTGAATTCTGTATATTTTGGTGTTTTTGAAGGGTCCTAGAACCAATCTCCTGAAGATACTGAGGGATTGTTAAGTTTTGGGGGAATCAAAAGTTATATAAGAATTTTCAAATGACCAGGGGTTGACACCTCTAACACCTGCATCGTTCAAGGGTCAACTGCACACATTCTGTCTCACTGTTTGCTGTATTACACCTGCCAGAATATTGGATATGTGAATAAGTGTGAACCCATGCCTACTTTATAAAGCATAGGCCATATGTCTTAACTTTCAATATCCTGTCACTAGCATAGGAATAGACAAAGCTGGAACTTTCATTCGAGTGGCTTGTTGATGAAGATGTTGCATGAGACCTAAAATATACTGGTTCTTCTTTATGGGCTAATACATTATTCATGTAACAGAACCCATTTGGAATTGGCACTTGAATACAAATGTAGGAACATTGTTTAGGCCAACCCAGTGGCACTCAATATATATTTACTAGTATTTCACTCTCACTACAACAAATTTTCTACCATCTTCTTAGAACTAAAAAAAAATTAAAGTCAATGACAGCTATGAGAAGATAATTCACTATGTCATTTCTGTTGTGCCTACAATTTGAGTCATTTATGTTTAAAAATTGCATACTTCCAAATATTGCAATGCTATCCAAGCACTTTATAAAGGCCTAGTATTTATTTTTTAAATTTTTCTGATTTTGTTTATTGAAAAGACAAAATTGTAATCAAGAAAAATTGAATAGAAAATATTTTACTATTTGAACACATCTGCTGATTTTATTCTTTTCAATTTTTTTTCCTGTCCTTGTTCATTTACTTGCAATTCAAAGTTTGTTTTCTAATCTCAGCTCAGCCATTAACAAGTATCATTCTGAGAAAGGAGGTTAACTTTAGTAAGTAGGAATAAATGTCCATCTCACTAATATCATTGGGTAGTTATGGGGATCTGGAAGATGCAGGTGAAGATGATGTGCATACTGTAAAGTGACTTAAATGCCAAAAGAATTGTGTTTTTTTTTTTTTTAAATCTATGGTTCTCATTTCATGATGATATTCTTTATGCCTCCAAAAGTTGTTGGATCTTTTTTGTAGAGGGTGACAAATATAAGATAATATGAAGAAAGATAAAATAATCTGCAAAGGTTTCATTACATTTGACTCAAAGAAGGAAAAGCTGAAAAGCTACTTACTTAATGTGAAGGCCTGTGATAAAGTGAGAGTAGGGACCAGCTGTTATCCATCTTTTCAGAGGCCAAATAAAGAAGTTATGGGCTTCAATTGAAGAGAGGACTTAAATATTTTTAAAGATCAGCATCCTGACTGTGAGGATTTTTAACACGAGCTCACCTGCCCTGTGTGGACCAGAGGAGCATGAGCTGTGCAGCTATAATAACACAAGCTCACCTGCTCTGATTCTTGAAGAATAGTACGTTTGTCTACTTTCATGTATAAACCACCCTAAAACTTCATTAGGTAAAATAAGAAATGGATTCTGTGGGTCAGGAAGTCAGATAGGGCACAGCAAAAAATGCCTTGTTCCACTACACAATGGCTGAGGCTTCAGTTGGGAAGATTTGAAAGGCTGGGAGTAACTTCTGCAATGGGCCTGGATTCATCTGCAGGTTTCTTCACTCACATGTCAAATGCCTGAGGTCATGTTGGGCATCTCTATGGAGTGCCCAGACCTTTCTATGATGTCACTGCACATGGCTTCTCCAGCATGTCAGTTCCAGGGTGGCTGGACAGCTTATATGTGGCTTAGGGTCCCCAAAGCAAAGGCAAAAGCTTTATGGCCTTTTATCACTTAGCTTTGGAAGCACATAAGTGTCACTTCTGTTCAGCCAGGAGGGTGGAAGTAATCAGAATGCTGTCCAGATTTAAGGGGAGGCAATGCAGACATGATCTCTCAGTGGAAGAGTGTCAAAGAATTTGTGGTCATGCTTGAAAATCACACAAAGAACTGATTGTAATTCACTTTCTCATTCAACCAAAGAGCATTTAAGCACAGATACCAGAACTAGGCTGGGAAAAATAAGAATAATTTGGCATGTCCCACTTGCCTTGAGGAGTTCATGGTCTGCTGGTGGAGGAGAAGAGAGCCTAGAGTTGAGGTGATCAATTTAGAGAGGGGCCTCGTGAAGTCAATTTGGGTTTCCTGCCACTAAAATCCTTCTCTTTGAGACTGACCACTCTAGGGGGAAATTCCTCATCCTTCTGAATTTAACTAAGCCAGCAACAAGTACTTTTTCAATTTGTTTTTTATTTCTACCCTTTGGCTTGTGCTTTCTGGATTGTGGGCTCTGAGATTTTTAATCCTTGGCAATGAGTCCCTTTCTAAATGTAAACAGATGAGGAAAGTGCCAGTATGGTCAAGTGTGATACATTCTAATACATTCAGTGCTGACACTGGTTGGGCGAATGAAGCTGCATTTAACAACTGTGCTTGCTGAATGCTTTTCAGGAGGGCCTGAAAGTTTCACATCAGGGAGGTGCACAGCTCATGCTCCTCTTGTCCACCCAGGACAGGCTGGCAGCACCACGTGAGTTCAGTAGACATTTATGGGCTCTCAGGGGAATGTACCAGGATTGCCAGAGTGACTTCTAATAATTTCTTTTATGTTCTCCAGCTTTTACATTTTTCACCAGGCAGACAATACATTTAAGCAACCCCAAAACAGCCTCCTGCTGCTACCATTCAAAATAAATTCGTGACTAAAATTGGCGCTATTGTCAGGTTGACACACTGGATTCAAAATGAGTTTTCTACTTGTTAATCTCTCCCTGTCCTGCCTCCTTGGCAGAGTGAAGGGTTGAATGAGCTCAGTTCACCTTTCAGTTCAGTAGCAGGCCAGAGCGGGTAGCACCCCACTGTTGGCAGTGAAGTGTTCTCTGTCCAGGGAATCAGTTATCCAAAATCTCTTTCCTCTGACCTGAATAAAATGTCCACCATTAATTGTTTTTCTAATAGTCTTGTGCCATGGCCTCTAGAAGATTTAGTACAAGCCAAACATCCTCTGGTTAAGTGCATTAACCCATGAACAATAGCGGCCGTAATAATCAACATTTATTGAGCATTTAGTATATGCCAGGCACTTTGATTATTTCTTTCCTTGCAATACCTCATAAAATCTCTACTTTATGAATGGTAATTTTATAAGTCTGTCACTATTATTATCTTCATTTCAGAAATAAGGAAAAATAAATAAGGCTTCTGGGGGTTAAGTAGCTTGCTTCATGTATAAGTATCAGAGCAAGGATTTGAACTCAAGTCTGTTTTAGTGCAAAACTTTTGTTTTTCAACCACTGTAAAATTACATAGTTACAAAGTTATACAGTGGGCAAAGAGCAGGACTCTTGGATTTTGGGATACCTGACAGTTATGTTCTGATGGGGGTAGAGAGAGAATATGACATTCTTCCTTAGGGAAAACACTTGGGGCACTAAGAAGATGAAATATAGGAGATAGGAGGTGCTGAATATAAATCTATACTTTCAGAATTTATTGAACACCTACTATGTATAGAGAATTACACTAGGGACTAGAAATATGTGGTCAGGCTAGTTATCCCACTGCCCAACATGCTTCATATGCTTCTCCTTGCTGGCTCTGGGCTAACGGCAGGAAGTATATAGGGGCATCCAGTCTGAGGCAGGAACAAAAATTTCAGCCAGTTCTCCTTATTCCCTGGCTTTCAGCCCACTATGTTCCCTGCCATCTGCCATAAACACATCACTGTCATTGATGGCTAGGACTGTTATTGCCTTGTCAAATAAACCTGGCAACAATTACAACATTTACAATATTTACTGAGCACTTACTAAGTGCCAGCCATTGTTTCAAGCTCTTTACATCTATTAATTATAACCATCCTTAAATATTCAGGATAGTGACTAACTTTATTATCCCCAGGACTGAAGCTCAGAAGGGCTTAGTGACTTTTAGAACTCTATCTTTCCTTTGGTCATTTAGGATTGGCATCTCAATCTATCTCCAGTACTATTTTCTGCCCTTACATCAGTGAGTACGTTTGGAGGAATAACTGGTGCAGTGAAGTCAGGAGTATTGCATATGGATCAGCAAGGAGAGAGCAGTAGCCATGTATGAGAGGCAAGAGGAAAACCTCAACCAGTCTCTAAACAGCAATGTGAGTGCTTTCCCCCTGGAAGACCTAACCACCTATCTAACTCAACTGATTCTGGAGATCCCAGGAGACCTCCATACCAGCCGCACTCCCAATTGCCCAAACTTTGCTTCTGAGATCACAGGAGACTCAAAGATATTAGTTACATTTGGGTGAAGCAGGAACACCCAAATGGAAGAAAATAAGAAGGAAAGCAGGACCCAGAGCCTCAAGGAGCAGAGTGACTTGGAAACCCAGGAGTGCTCCCCATTTGAGCAGCAACAGATTACTGGTGACCCAGTGGACATGGAGCAGCTGGGCTCACTGAATTTGTCATCCTGGCTTGTCTCTGATGAACGGGAAGTACTTTCCTCAGAGTGAGCACTTAGTGCCCACTGAGAGAATCGATGGGAGAGAGGGGGCTTGGAGGTGCCAGAGGAATGATAAATATTTTATACTGTTGAATCAAATGGAGAAGGCAAAGGGATTTCTTTTTCAAATGGGAGTGGTAGAGACTCCATTCCATTCAAGATTAATAGGTACACTGCCCAGTCATCAAAGCTTGGAAACAAAGCAATAAAAATAAAAATAAAAATAAAAAGTCAGCAGAGATTGTGAAGCAGATACATGGAGCTAGGACAGAGTGCTGGAAGGGAGTTAGGCCATGAGGTCATCTTCCTTCTTATACTCCAAGAAAGTGTAGATACGCTGGGCATTATTTCAAAGCATTAGGAAACTTTAAGTCATGCTTATTAATTTATTTATCAAAGATGAATAATCATGCTCAAATAGAGTATGTGTCCCAGTGAGTCTGGCTAGAACAACAAAGAAAGACAGAGCTCAAGTGTGCAGCCCTGTGAGAATGGCCTCACCTCTCTCCTGCCCTCAGCCAGAGCCACCACGCCTCCAGTCCTTACACAGTGCTGAGCATCTAGGCTTTTTGTGGAGATGGACAGGGACAGTTACCTCACCTCTTCCTTTGGGAATTTCCTTTTATGTTCAACTAGAGGCCACGAGATTCATGCACTGGGGGGGAGGAGGGGCTTCAGCCCAGCCTGCGCCCTTTCGCAGTCTGGGACCACTTGGGGGATGTCTGCCTGCCAGCTTAGGCCCAATCCTTAAATTGGGCCTAAGCTGGCAGGCAGACATCCCCCTCACAGTCTGGGGCTCTCGCAGTCTCAGACCCATTGCTCCTTACTGCCCGCCACAGTGGTGGCAGGAGAGGGTCCTGCCACGGCCACTGCCCTCACCAGCCATAAGCCCGGCTTCTGGCTGAGTGGCGCTCCCCCTGTGGGAGCACACTGACCACCAGGGGGCAGCTCCAGCTATAAGCGTCTGCCCCCTGGTGGTCAGTGCACATCATAGCAACAGGTCATTCTGCCATTTGGTTGATTTGCATATTATGCTTTTATTATACAGGATAGCTTTGGAAGGCAAATGGAAGGTGATTTTCAAAGCCATTCCCTCTACTTAACTTATTTTCACAAATAAATGTGAATATGGCAGTGCTTCCTTTTGCCTTTTTTTTTTTCAGATCTGGCATATTCTAGGAAGTCAACTCAGAATTTATAGTCAGGGCAAAAAGTGGATTGGCCAGTCTTTGGTGAAACGGGGGAGAGTCGGGTATAGCTGACTGCTCTGGGGTTTTCTTTGGGCATGAGGCAACTGTCAGGAAACACTGCCATTCTGTTCACCCTTTCTCCACACTAATTATCCCCAAAGCTTCTTTGGCCACATCATGTGTGTCATTCCTGCTGGAGGCTGTTTGAGGAATAGAAGATAGTGCACATGTTGTGCCTGCCAGGACATGCAGACATCCCTCCTGTCTCTTGTGCTCCTTCTCTTTAGCTGTGCCTGGATCTCTGCTCTCCTCACGCTTGCCTTGGCAGGAGCTAGGTTTCTGCAACTGCCTTCTCCAGAAAGGAGGAGCATCAGCCAGGTGACTTTTGACCTCTGGGAGCACAACCTAGTTTGGGAGTTACAGAGAAGAATCAATTACCAAGCAAAGCAAGATGGAGTATTTCCTTTCATGGTCCCTCTTAACCATGATGCCAGCCTTGGCAAGAGTCAGATGATACAGTCTCTAGCAACTGCTTCAGCTAGAAGCACAGGACTTCCTCTGTTTCATTTATATGTCCTTGGAGGCAGTGGCGGGGCAGCGGCATGATGCCAGAGGCTCTGCTATTTCTGGTGCCTCATGCCCCTGTCCCTCTCCCCCATCTCACCAGCAAGTCCTGGTGGCAACTGGTGGGTGTGCACAGATGCAGAAAGGTTTAGACCCACAAAATAGGGCCCTGACTCCACAAATTGACAAGGGGTAGGAGCATTTTACTCTTTTGTAAAATGGGTGTCGATTTTTCTTGAATGAGATCATGTATGCACAGTGCCTGGGATGGGGTAGTGCTTAGTTCCTGGAGTTTCCATTCCTACAAGAGGTAGTGGCTAAGGTTTATGTTTCCCTTGAATGCCCTGAGCCACTTCCCATGGTGCATGTTCCACAGAATAGTGAGTGAGGCTACATGTAGGCCACACATAGGCACACAGGGTGGTCAGCAGGCCGAAGACCATGGTCAGGGACAAAAAGCATCCTACACTTGCAACACCTTATTTTCTCCTTCTGCTCTTTCCTCCCCATTTTTATTTCTCTTTCTTTTCCTGCTTGCTTAATTTCATAGAACCAAGAGATATGGTTTGCCACCACTCCTTTTTGTGACTTTAAAAAAGAGACCCTGCACCCTTGTGGGAAACACTTTCAGGAGGTGGGGTTATGGCTTAGATGATGAAATCAGGGCTGATTTCTTTTAAATGATGACCAAAGGCCTTTAACCCTCTCAAAACTGCCCCTTCAGCCCACAAAACATGGCTTTGGCAGCTCCAAGAGACTCAGGACTCCAAATCACTGAACTGGATGACCACTGAGATCAGCTCTAATGGTATTTTTTCTCTCCCACCAACCGTTGGCACCACAGGGACAGAAGGAAAGCAGTAGTGAGTCCTATGGAAAGCTGTGTGGAGCCTGTGCC
This sequence comes from Myotis daubentonii, assembly GCF_963259705.1. Classification (NCBI taxonomy): domain Eukaryota; kingdom Metazoa; phylum Chordata; class Mammalia; order Chiroptera; family Vespertilionidae; genus Myotis; species Myotis daubentonii. The sequence goes on from NC_081840.1 coordinate 102,610,972, forward strand.
ATTTTTTGAGAGGCACACCTCTGCCAATACAGGGAGGTAACTTGGCCAGCTCCCTGCTTTGCTCTAGCACCGGAACCCAGCCAAACAAGAACTGTGAAAGGGCTGTAAGGGCCAATGAAGTAATGCTGAAAACTTTTGTGAGATCTTTGGGTTTCCAAAGTATTTTTCTTTCTAATTCTAAAATGAGACTCTCTCTTAAAAAAGAAACAAAACCCAAAACCATTCATGTGGTGAATTTTTATATACTACACAATAACGCCATTGTCACACTGTGGTTGAGTCCATAATCCTGGGGTGAGGGGCAGAATCAAAATATAATTATTTAAATTATTTATAAAAAATTGTTTTCCTCGTCCCCACACAGATGTTGAAATGGTTCTCTAATACATTTTTAGACATATGCTTGTTCATGACCTCAGCCTTGGGGAATCATTACATGCTCATCAGCTGACAGCGTCAGTAATCACTCAGATCAAAAAGCATGTGCTTCAAATACACTGACTCAGCCCCCACCTTTAGGTGATTCTCCTGTGGGATGCAGGCTGGGTTCAGACTGAGTTTTTCAACACTGGGCGAGTTTCAGCAGATAGGGCTGGGACCAGTGATTCATCTCCTCCATTAAACATTGAACAAGAAGTTAACATAGATCCACCAGAAGTTGCTGAGGTTTTAGTGAGAATTTCAGGTGCAGGACCTGTCAGGAACATTTCCCTTTTTCAGGAATGTGACCTAATCATATTGGTTTTCCTTTAATGTCCACAAACCTGGGAATCTAGGGAATGAGATAGATGATACTGGTGAATTCCTTAAATTGCCCATAGGCATCCAACCATGTGAATTTGTTCCAGCAGAGAGAGTGGGCTCCATGAGTCGAGGTGAAGATGCTGATGATAATGGCCTGCCAAGCCTCCTCAGCAGGCTGCGGGGTCAGCAGCATGTGCTCCAGATTCTTTGAATGGAGGCCTCAGATCAAACAGGGTTATTCAATTGAACTATGTGAAATGGGCAGTATTTAACTTTTTTTTTTAACCTATAATAAAGGCAGTTTCACATGTTGGACCTAATGTGTGCACTTGATGCTTAATTGTGACCTTTTAATTTCATGATGGCAGAAAGACCCCCCTGTGGAACTTAGAAGGAATCCTTCTGTGCTCAAAGGTCCATTTGATGCATGAAGCATCCTTAGCCTTGTGACCTTTAGGCCTGCAAAGCCCCTCATGATCCCACCACCCCAGTCAGAACTAATCTCTCCCACCTTAAGGTTGTTGAGAGTTGGATAACAGTATTTATGAAATACTAGAGGCCTGATGCATGAAATTCGTGCAAGAGAAGGCCTTCCTTCCCCCAGCTGCTGGCACCGGCTTCCCTCTGGCACCAGGGACCTGGCCCCCTTTGCAGCCCGGCTTTGTCTGGAAGGGCATCTGGTCTAATTAGCATATTATGCTTTTATCATTATAGATATGTCTTCAACTATAGCTATTTATATTCATTTATAACTTAAAATTATAAATTCTTTTAAGATGTGGGCCACCATGCATATCTTTGCATTTCCTACCTAGATGCTTTTTCACATAGTAGTCATTGTTAATTATTGATTGGTTGGCTACCAGGATCTTGACTCTTTTATCAATATAGTAAAATTAATTAGAATCAGTCAGCTCTGGGCTATCATGGGAAAAAATGATTATTGTCTCTTACGTTAGGATTAAACAGAGTCATGAATTACATAAGCATTTCCATGGTGTGCATGAACATATTTTCTTTTGCACTGATATGATCCAGAGAATAGCTGACCAGTTTTCCCAGTTCTACTCTACTCTGCTCTACAGCTTGTCCTTCTTTGTCCCCTCTGGGAGTGGGGGTGAAGCAGAATATGGGGCACCTAAACATGTGTAACTAGACCACATGCTTGTATGCTGTATATAACTGGAAACTGAGAAGCATGGGAGCTTGCAGTTCAACATGTGTCCAGTGGAACTTATACTCCCTCCCCTGCTCCTCTTCCTGTGTGCTGGTCTCAGTGAATGGTTATGATGTTCTTCCAGATGCTCCAACTAGAGGCCTCAGAGGCCAGGTGCACCCTCCTGCTCCTCACTAGTCCACATGTTTCACTGGCCATCTCTTTTTTTTAAATTTAAATTCTTTATTGTTTAAAGTATTACATAAGTCTCCTTTCCCCCCATTGACCTCTCCCCAGCCGCTCTACCCCCAAGTACATGCCCTCACCTCCCCCAAGTCTGTGTCCATTGGTTATGCTCATATGCATGCATACAAGTCCTTTGGTTGATCTCTTACCTCCTTACTCCCTTGCCTTCCCTCATAGGTTGGACAGTCTATTCTATGCTTCTATGACTCTGGTTCTATTTTTGTTCATCAGTTTATGTTGTTCATTATATTCCACAAACGAGTAAGACCATGTGATATTGATCTTTCTCTGACTGGCTTATTTCGCTTAGCATAATGTTCTCCAGTTCCATCCATGCTGTTGCAAATGGCAAGAGTTCTTTCTTTTTTACAGCAGCATAGTATTCCATTGTGTAGATCTACCACAGTTTTCCAATCCACTCATCTGCTGATAGGCACTTAGGCTGTTTCCAAATCTTAGTTATTGTAAATTGTGCTGCTATGAACACTCACTGGCCATCTCTTGTTCCTCTGTCTGTTTTTTTTTTTCTTTTTATGTTTTTCATCATTACCACCACTGCCAAGATTCTGAGTTACCCACCTTTCTTTCCTGGCTTCTCTTCTGACTCCTCTGTTCCTACTCTTGCCTCTTTCTGCCCCTCTACCAAAGTAAGCTTTATGAGTTGCACTTTTGATCATGTTGCTCACCTGCTTAAAATCCTCATGCAAGTCACACAAACCCTTCTTGATGTAGTCCTGCTCCCCTCTATAGAACCTAGTTCACCGCTCACCACATCTGCAACTACTGAACTACCCACAATTTCCCTTACCTCTTAGCTTTCATGTTTGCTTCTCCCTCTTAATAGTAGGTTTACACCCTTCTCATGGCCAATTCCTATTGAACTTTGGGACTCAACTCCATCATTCATGCCATTAGGCTGGGTGTGGATGACCCTCCTTGGCCCCCATAGCACCCTGATCTAGCAGAGCAACTGGAACCTTTAATCATCTGGCAGCTCATCTTAGCTGGTGACAATGTGTTTCCTTTGCCACAGTCCACTTTGCTTTGCTTATATGATGTCACATGACCTGCAGATTCTTGCCCTAGGTCTATTCAGTCACTTGCTTTCATTTGACAGGATACTGACTAATATTGAAGATAAAGTTCTAGGTTCTTACATGCTAACCCTAACCTTAAATGTTTCTATACATGGCATGTTACAATGGGCATTAATTTATAGATGATAGAGGTAGACACAGAGTCTTTTAGCTAATTAAATAAAAAAGGCACCATGGCATACTGCCGGGGTCCAACCCCAGCAGGTCCAGGGGTTCCCAAAGGCGTAGACGGAGTCGGTGAAGAAGGAAGGACACAGAGACAGTGTTTAGTTGATCAGCAGCCTAGCCAGGATCTCCAGCCAAGTTCTGGTCTTGATCTCCAGAGAGATTCTGCTTAGGATCTCCAGCCAGGTTCTGTAGCCATGTTCCCTCGCTAGGTTCTCCAGCCAGGTTCTGTATGAGCTCTCCAGCCAGGTTCGGTCACCAGGTTCTAGTTAGGTTCTCTTGCCATATTTCTGTAGTCAGGTTCAGTCCAGGATCTTTTGCCATGTTCTCTCCAGCGAAGTTCTTCTGTCTCTAGAGAACGTTCTCTGTTGGTTCTGTGTTCTGAATTCTGTCTGTTGTTGTCTTGTTGCATCTGTATTTATACCAGTTGATTCTAATCCTGTCAATTTCTATTACAAAGGTTAGGGCGTTTCTTATCTCCTTTCCAGGGAGTAAAGATTATGTAGCTTAAGCATGATTGTTTGTAGTTAAATTGATTAACTACCCACCTGGCACTTAGTTAAGGAGTTTCATCCCCTCCCTAACTTCAGGGGAAAATCCCTACCTGGGGATTCAACCTTTCTCGGAGAGGTGACCTTGGTTAAAACACAGCGCCAAGAAGGTGAGCAAACATATTAAGAACCCTATGCTATATATGCCAGGTCCCTTGAAACAGCAAGGATGGACCGGCTCCCGGCAGCATACTATCTTATACCCTTGGAAATAAAATACAAAAGGAGGAGGAGAAAATACATGATGGCCATTGGAAGTAAATCTTCTGAGGTTTCAGAGTTGAGATATAGGTACTCAACAAAGAAAGGAATGAGCTCTCCAAGGGTCAGATAGGACTCAGTTCAGCCTCTGAGCAAGAAGCAAAAGCACCCAAAGATATGCCAAAGCTTTCTCAGAGTGATGAACAGAGGCAAGAACCCACATTCCCTGAGGGTAAAATTGTCATCATCCCATACCTTGCTCAACTTTGTCACCTCCTTCCTAATGGAGAAAGTGGGGATAAGCAACCCCATGAGTCCCAGTTGGGTGAGGCCTGAACCATCAGCAAGGTAATAAAAAGCCAAACTTGGGCCCCTGCCTGAAAGTGGCAGTGCATGTGACTCATCCTACTCAGGGAAGTTTAGTCATTTCAAGGTAAAGTTGTGCCAGTTCAACACCCAGTAATATTTTCCAGTCAGTGATTATCAAACAGGAGTTCGCCAGTCATCTCTAGATTCTGCTTAGAGCCCCAGCTCTGAGAGGCAGGCAGCCTAAAGGAATTGTACGATGGCAAAATAGTCATGTTCACTTCCAGTTTATCTGCCAGCTTATACACACTCCCCCCCGCCCCCACCCCCACCCCTGCTGTCCCATGGCTCATCTACCACCAGTGCAACTTCTTGAAACTAAACTAAACCTGGGGCCTTTTACACATTTAGTGTGCTTCAGAGTTTACAGAGTATTACATAACTGAAATAATACTTTAAAAAACCATGTGACTACTTAACTGGGTGAAGCTAAAAATAGAGGCCAGTATTTCACTGCAATATAAGCTATGAAAGTTATCAGAAGGGTGCCTTTCATTAAATGCAGTTCACAGTAGAGAGCTCAGCTCAGCCCAAACTGCCTGGTGCTCTCAAAGGTTGTGTCCATAGGGACAGCAGCCAGGAAGGGTTTTAAAAGTCCTGGCTTGGAACTTGGCCTGGCCATTATGGAGATTGTTCATGTTGCAAATTCAGGCATTCACGCAGGAACAAGAAGAAAAGTGGTGTGGAGAAGGTGAGTCTTGCCTCTAATTAGTTTAGTTTAAGCTCAGATATAGCCTTCTTTGGTCAGCACAACTGTTCCTGTGAAGAGAGACTGAAACTAAACAAAGCTACTTGTGTAAATATGCCAAGCCACAGAGACCAAACTCCCCTGCATAAGAGGGGGTCAGGTAGGAGCAAAATGGGAGTGTTTTAAGAGAAAGCCTGCTGATGTAAAATGAAGAGCTGAGTGAGATGCACCCTAACAGGAGAGGGTGGGTGTGCCACATGCAGCCTTTCCATGGAAACTGTGGGCAGGGTGGCTAACTGGGCAGTCTGCAACGCACTCACAAATTTTCAACCCAGACATAACTAGTCTACCTTCCATTAAACAATTTATTGTGATTTTAAAATAGGAATACACGTTTCTTATGCATCCTTTCTTTTGGAAGATGCAGTAAAATGACTGAAGGGTTCGGTGTGTGTGTATGTTGGGAAGGTAACAAAGAAGGGAAGGAATACATAGATTAATTAGCAACCATTAAAGAATACTTGACTAGTTCTAGTTCATCTTTTTTGGTAAATGTTTACATTGAGCATTACAGTTATATGTAATTCTAACAAAAATCCTTGAAATGGGTTTTCCTAATTGGGAAAAACTGAGAAAAAGTGAGTCATGCTAGGCTACAAAATCTAGTAAGAGATGGAAACAAATCTCAAGCCATGGTCCCAGGTCTCCAAACCCAATGTCTTTCCCCCAAAATATATCATCTTCTGTTTGAAAATGTACAAATGATAGGGACAAAACGTTTCTTTTTCAGGATTACTTGGTGCCACATGTACATGCTACCATAATGCTTCAGGGTCTTTAAGATATTTGGCCTGAATGTTAGCTCCCCTACAGTTTGAGGTCCACTGTGTGGGAGAAGCTGTGAAGAAAGGCTTTTGGATTAGTCCACTGGGGTGAGAAGATCCATAGATGTCAGGATTATAATATTCAGACACCTACCCTTTCTAAGCAATTGCTATGCACCAGACATTCTGACATAAGTATTTATGAAACAAGGTCCCCAGCCAGGGAATGCAAACACCCATAAACACAATCCCCAAACCCACAAACCCACAAACACTGAAGCCCCAGACCCATCAGTGATATGAGCTGTAAATCTGGGCTTCTGCTACATGCCCCCAGCCTATACCTCACTGAGAATTTCTGGAACTGGGCCTCAGAATGTGTGTTGTTTGAGACCCCACAGATCATCCTGATGTCACCCACAGTTGCCAAGTCCTGGAAGGGCACATGGAATGTGATGGGAGGACAAAAGAGGAGCGGTTTGCTATCCAGAAAGCAGAGAAGAGTGCAGAAACCATAAGAGTTAAGCAATGAAATCATTCATTCATGCATGTACTGGTATTTATGCATCCAGAAAATATTTATTGAGAGCATATAATGTGCCAGTCACACTTCTCACTGCTGAGACTGTGGTGGTGAAGAAAACAGATCAAGAAAATCCCTGTTCTCATGGAGATAATGGACCTCGATCTCCTTGACTAGGATCAGCTTGGTGGAAAGGTTGTACCATAGATAGTCAAGAAGTGCCAGGGAGCCTCCCCTATTGGCCAAAATGGTGCAGTGGGAGGTTCTTACACTGAAAGCACTAAAAGATAGAAAGATGGATGAACAGGGCCCCCATGAGCCAAAAGCTAGAAAGATAATTGCATAGAAAAAAATCCTTCCACTTCCTATCAGTATAAGGACCACAGGCTTGAGCAGAAATGGGAGAAGTCTTTGGGATGGGAATCCACCATTCTCCCAGGTTGCAGCACATGAATAAAGCTCTTTTCTTTTGTACCAGTACCTGACTCACGAGTTTGCCTTCATTGCAGCATGCAGCTGAACCTGTGTTTCAGTTACAAGGTAGGGCAGGATAGAGGTATTCTAAATTCACAGAACAGGATGAGAGAGGCTTAAATGATGGATGAAAAGCTCTACTGAACAGGGATAGAGGGAAGGATAACAGGTTTATAGGTAAAGGAGTCTAGAAACTGAGCCTTCTTCTAAAGATGACGAGAGGGACTATTGGAAGGAAGAAGAGGAAGAACTGAAGAAACAGCAGAGTTAAGATGGGGCTACAGAATGGGCTGCAGAGATGACAAGTTTGGGAAGATGTATTGAAGTGGAGGAAAGCTCATGGGAGCTAGTGATCACCACCAGAGAAGGAAAGTCCATGGACCTACCCACCCACTGAAGTAACACATTGCCATGTTTTTGCATCTTCAACCTATGAAAGGAAAAATTGTTATCAGCTGTGAAATAAAACTAACAGTTTTTATCACTGCAAGCATTTGGAGTTTGTCTTCTTTCTCTTGGAATGGAAGTAACCATGGGTATGTATGTATGTGTGTATCTCAGTTTCATTCTGAAAAGCAAGCTGTAAAGAATTTCTTTAACAAATTGTATTTTTTCCTGTAACCAGTATACAAGTAAAAGAAATAAATTGCTGGAAAGTATCATTTTATTCTATACTTTACCCCTCTAGCTAACTGAGGTGGTGATTTTTTGTGACTAAAGGAATTTCAGTCTTGGTCTGGGATAGCCTATGTGTAAAAATTCCTGAATGTGCATGTTTCTTCTTATAGTTTGTTCTGAAAATAATCCTATATAATAAAAGGCTACTATGCAAATCGACTGAAAGGCAGAATGACCAGTTGCTATGATGGCGCACTGACCACCAGAGGACAGATGCTCAACGCAGGAGCTGCTCCCTGGTGATCAGTGCACTCCCACAGGGGGACACTGCTCAGCCAGAAGCTGGGCTTCATGGCTGGTGAGCCCAGTGGTGGTGGTGGGAGCCTTTCCCACCTCTGCAGCAGCACTAAGGATGTCTGACTGCCAGACATCACCTGAGGGCTCCCAGACTGCAAGAGGGCACAGGCCGGGCTGAGGGACTCCCACAGAGTGCATGATTTTCTTGCACTGGGCCTCTAGTATACTATAAACTCCATGCCCTTTCCTAGTATAGTTGTCGAATTTGGTTCTTAATTTCAGCTTTGCATACCAAAAAACACAACTTGTTTTGTTTTGGTATACTTTGCTTTGGCTTGTTTAAGAGACTTGATTGTGGTTTCTAAAATGTCTTGAATTTTTTTATAGGAGTTATGTTATTTGTGTAGATAGATTTCTCTACCCAATAGACCTGGAAACTGATGGTAAAAGTGCTGACCAAAACATGAATGCATTTGTAAACTTTGGCTCTCCAGAAGGTTCTTTTAGGAAAGAAAACAGATGAAGGACCAAACTCACAACCACAACATTTGGTGTCAGTGTTAGAGCAGTTTTTGCCAGGGCTCTGTGACCCCTCCTTTTGCTGGTCCCCTGTGTAGAGCACACAGAGGGATTAGGAAGGCATGCATTTACACCTTAGGTCTGCAATTTTATAAGTGGCAAATCTTCGGTTTTCTCAATTTCACATTGAAAATATAATGCCTTTTCCATGCCACAGTTCTCTACCATGCTGATCCTAATCAAGGAGATTGAGGTCCATCATCTCCATGAGAACAGGGGTTTTCTTGATCTGTTTTCTTTACCACCACAGTCTCAGCAGTGAAAAGTGTGACTGGCACAATATAAGCTCTCAACAAATATCTGCTGGATGCATGAATGCATGCATGAATGAATGACTTCATTACTTAACTCTTGTGGTTTCTGCACTCTTCTCTGCTTTCTGGATGGCAAACTGCTCTTCCTTTGTCCTCCCATCACATTCCATGTGCCTTTCTAGGACTTGGCAACCCTGAGTGAACATCAGGATGATCTGTGGTGTCTCAGGCAACACACATTCTGAGGCCCAGTTCCAGAGATTCTCAGTGAGGTGTGGGCTGGGGGCATGTAGGAGAAGCCCAGATTTACAGCTCATCGCACTGATGGGTCTGGGGCTTCCTTGAGGACAGGGAGTGCGTCTGTGGGTGTTTACAACCTCTGGCTGGGGCCCCTGTTTTATAAGTGCTTCTAAATCGAGTTACAGATGACTCCAAGGTGGCTCTGAACCAGTCCTACACTTGGGTGTGAGTTTCTGTCTGTATCAGCTCTGTTCCTCATTTCCTATCACACTCAGACTTTAATGCTTCTATATGGAAAGTGTGCTAGTCAGGGTGTAGAGGGTCTGATCAGAAACCCGATTGTCACTTAAAGGCATAAATTAGTTACACAGCTGTGTGCGACCCGAGTGGTGCTGGACCTAGAGCATGATGTGCCTAGACACAGGGGTGGGCAAACTTTTTGACTCGAGGGCCACAATGGGTTCTTAAACTGGACCGGAGGGCCGGAACAAAAGCATGGATGGAGTGTTTGTGTGAACTAATATAAATTCAAAGTAAACATCATTACATAAAAGGGTACAGTCTTTTTTTTTTTAGTTTTATTCATTTCAAACGGGCCGGATCTGGCCCGCGGGCCGTAGTTTGCCCACGGCTGGCCTAGAGCATTCCCCTCATGTATTTTCAGGCCTACTGAAACATCAGAAATGGGGTAATGGCTTGACCTAGTCCTGGAGGTTTGGTGAGGCCATTGTCCAATCAGCACAAAAGCAGATCAGGTTTGGTTTCTTTACTAAGAAGGAAGAGTCTTGTCAACAGAGAGCTGGTCCATTTGTGAGGAGATTCAAGGACAGGGATGGGTGAAAAGAGATTTTGTGGATTGACAAAGCTTTTAAAACTCCTAAACCTGTTAGGAGCTAGTGAAAGATGGGGGAAGTTGAGAATTAGAAATTGGCTTTTGGCACTTCTGAGTCGCCTCCAAGGTCTTCATTGCTTCTCCAAGGTCAGCAGTGGTTGATGGCGCCAACAGGGAGGGAGCTGCTAATGCAGGAAGTGGGGAGGGGAAGAGGGAGTGATGGCAAGGAGGAGACTGACAAAACCCAGGCAAGTCTGCTTCCAGGGACTGAGGCTCTGGAAAACAAATTTGGAAACATTATCCCACAAGATTTCCATTGAAGATACTAAGCCCAGAGGTCCACAGGGACCACTGAAGGAAGGAGACAAGAGTGAGGGATTTTAGAGGCTCTACTGTTCCAGTGAAATCAAAACAGCATGAAACAAACAGCTTGACTAAACTCAGAACCATGTAAACATGAGGGAATCTCTAACATTCTTGTGTTCCCCATAGAAAAGGGGTTTGTTCAACTTAGGAATGACCTGTGAAAAGCTGAATTCCAGTCTGTGGGCTCTGTTGAAGCATAAAAAGCCAAAAATTCTTACACAGGCCACTTGGGGAAATGGCATGAGATCCTATTTCAGGGCTGGCAGTAGAGTGTGAGCCCCACAGGCCTGGCTGGTGATCGCACCCAGAAATGCCAAGCAGTGGTGAGTTCAGGGAACTCAGAATTCACTGATGAAGTAAGCTCTTATTGGGATTCAAAAAGTAAACATGAACTGGCTGTATTTTTATTATACTTTTTCATTTGGTAAAGCTTTTTCATCTTGGATTGGATTCCAATTGCTCCCTAGGTGGTTGCTATTCAATATTGAAAAAACAAACAAACTTAAAAATTAAGCAGAAAAGGCTTTAGGCAACTCTAAGTAATAGAAGGGGGAGATACCATCAGGAAGGAAGCTGTGGGTGGATGTGGGCAGGCCCCTGGGTGCTACAGGGAGGCATAGGTCAGGTATCAGATCAGATACTGATGATTTATACCAAACATAATTTATGCTGAACATTAAAAAATCTGCTTCCTGGAACAGCACAGTTTACACCATGATTCCTGAATGCCAGGGACACAATCTGAGCTCCAAAGAAGACCTTTTTCAAATATTTCAGGTTATTAAGTACATTTTAAGAGTAGGCAGGGGGCAAGGCCTTTTGAGGTATTTCTGAATAGTCTAGCAAAGCTGAAAGAGACCCACTAAAGCTCACCATCTACCTCCTATGGCACTGACTCCTGTTAACATGAGCAATCTGCTCTGATTTTGTCAGGAATGATGCTCTAGGGCAGTGGTCGGCAAACTCATTAGTCAACAGAGCCAAATATCAACAGTACAATGATTGAAATTTCTTTTGAGAGCCAAATTTTTTAAACTTAAACTATATAGGTAGGTACATTATTATTAAATTAATTAGGGTACTCCTAAGGCTTAGGAAGAGCCACACTCAAGGGGCCAAAGAGCCTCACGTGGCTCGCTAGCTGCAGTTTGTCAACCACCGCTCTAGGGCATTGCATTCTTATTTGGGAGAATTCAAGGGAAGTAAGAAGATCCTTGTCCATGGAAAGTTCAAGAAATGGGCACTAGGCCCTGCGCCCTGTGAGTAAGACACTGTCACTGGAGTGCTGATGCTGCCCTGACCCTCTAATTTTTTATACTTCTATCTGGCACTAAAGCTGATGAGGGTCAAACCTTCATATGCCTGTTCTAAGCTGGTTATGAAGTGTGGCAAGGACATCAATATGATCTCTTCCTAAAGGTCTGTGTGTGAGTTTCAGTTTCACTGTACAAGGCTGTCTCTAGGATGAGCTTAGAGATCCAGTCTACTGACCTACATTGGTTTATTTCTATGGAGCATGGTGATTCCTTACTTTTTCTGTCCTGGGCTAGTGCTACCCTTTGAGGTGTTGAGGAGGAGAGGTAAGAAGGGTGAGTTCCTGCCTTTCATTTGCCCTCTGCCTAAACATCACCCAGGATATTCAAAGTTTGTAAGTATTGTCTTTTTGATAATACACAGGATTTGTCTGTTGGTGTGAGGATAATTAAACAGAAACCCATTTAATAGTTACTACTACTCAGACAACTGGGGAACTGAAGGAGGGAAAGATACTGGTACAAATAGAAGATTTGGGGCAGATTAGAAAAATGATTTGAATTAGGGTAATTCTAGATGCTGTAAAGTCATATACTCTTAAATTTTAATATCTTAACACAATAGAAATTTATTTTTATCTCCTGAACAGTCTGATGCAGGATTTTTGAGTGATAGAAGGCTTGCCACAATGGCAATCAGGATACCTTGCTCCTTCCATTTTATGGTTCAGCTGCCCTAGAGCATTGGGGAAAAGACAGTATGGAGAGGTCATTGTTATTACTTGAATGCCTCATATTGGAAGTGACATACATCATTTCCACTCACAGTTCTGTTTTTGTTCTTTATGGATGCATAACAAATAACAATGACAATATTTGTTTTGCTAATAAATTTGAAAATTGGACTGGGCTCAGTGGGGATAGTTTGTCTCTGCTCCATTTTGTCCCCTGGGATTGCTTGAAGACTGAGGGCTGGAGTCATTGACCCATTCACCTCCTATAGCCAAGGCTTCTGACTATTGGTACATCAGCTGTGGCTGTGAATAAATATCTTTACTGGACTTTCAGCTGCTGGATTGCCTCAGGGCATGGTGGCTGGGTTCTAAGGGTAAGTGTCCCAAGAGGACAGGGCAGAAGCGATATCACCTTTTATAACTTAGCCTGATAAGCTTCTCAAGCCCTCTGCTCCCAACAAAAGAGAGAGAACATAGACCCCACTGTGTGATACAAGAATGCAGTATCACATTATAAGACCCAGTGAAACGGGACCTATTGTTTTGGCCGTCTTAGTACAGTCTCCCACAATTCCATTGGTGAGAACTAGTTGCATGAAACCACTAAATGTAAAATGAGCTTAGGAGATATAGCCTTAGCTGGGTAGTCATTTCAAAGTGACAATGATGGCAAGAAAGCTCGCATTTTGTCTATAGCTACCTTCCTCTGTCATATGCAATATGGAGTCTTTTGATGTCATGAATGAGCCCATGATAATGCTCTCTGGTTAAATGGAGACATCTGCAAAGACACTTTGTAGGAAGTTGGCAGAAAAAGCAATGTTATGCTGTGAGCAATTGAGGTTCTGTTTGATGGGCAAGTGCAGCATTTTGATGCTTTGTACCTTTAGCACATTCCAGTGAACCCAACCAGAACTTAGGCCCAGTTCTATAGCTGCAGAAATGGGAAAAGGTGGGACATATGGTCATAGGTTTTGCTGTCACCAGCTAGTCTATCTGCATATCCTCTGGCCCTTTCACTCCTAGAGCTTCTCTGGTTTCCTGTGGAAGTAAAGCACTGTGGTGATAAAAATAAGGCTAGAACATGCATTCATCCATCCATCCATTTAACACACTTAATGAGCACCTATTCTGTGCCAGATACTGTGCTGAGAACCAGAGAGGGCAGTAGTGCTCTCGTGCATGAGTGCATATGAGTGTGTTACTCTGCATAGAGACAAGACAGATGGGTAACAAAGTGTCTAGTGACTTCTATAACATCCTGTGGCTGCATTAGTTAACCTAATTAAACTGCTTAATTGGGAAATGGCATGCTCCCCAGATGTGTAAATCAGTGATGAAAGACAAAATGATAGGGGTATCCTTGCTGTACACTTCTCTGGGGGCAATCCTATATAATAAAAACCTAATATAAAAATTGTCCCCTCAGGTGGTCATTCGACTGGGAGTTAGACCAGGAGACCGGGAGTACAACCGCTCGCTGTGACGTGCGCTGACCACCAGGGGGCAGCACAAACCATGGCAGGCCTCGGTGATCTGGCACTGGCAGTGGGTGGCAATAGAGACGCTGCTGGCCCCAATGAGCCCCGACAATGGACCACTGCTGGATGGTGGAGCAGGTGAGCAGGCAGTGCCAAGCCAAGGTGGGTGCAAGTGGGGGCCCGATTACCCCGCTGATTGTCCCACAGATAACAACCAGTGGTGGTGGCAGGGGACAGGACTGGCACCTGGCTCCCAGGTGCTGAGGGAGCTGGGTGGGGGCCCGGCCCTGATCAATTGTCCCATAGGCAGGATGGTGGAGTAGGTGAGGGGGCGGCCCCAGGCTAAGTTGGGGTGCCAGGTGGGGCTGTGGAGCTGTGAGGCTGGGGGCATGAGCTGGGGCCCGATCCCTGAAGACCACCCCAAAGGACCCCACCCATACAAGAATTCATGCACCAGGTCTCTAGTTAATTATAACAGTCTGGAATGGCATTTGTGCCCTGCAATGTAGAGGCAGCTGAAGAAATTATGTATGTACTAGAGTCATTCAGTTAGAAGAGTCATTCGTTTAGGGTCTTGGCATCCTGGCAGCTGAGCTTCACTGTGTGTCAGCCAGATGCTTGAGCACTTCATGAAGTTACACTCTGAGTGTTTCAGGGACACTGGTTGCATTTGTAACAAGTGGAATTTTGACATACAAGAAGCGTCCTTTCTCAGATAAAAGATAAATCATGAGAGAATGTCAAAATTGAGAATGGTGAAAATCACTGGCGCTTTTGGCAATGCTTCTGCCTACCCACTCTTGAAAAACAAAACCCAGGCCCTCTTTTATCCTCCCTTTCTGCTGAAACAGCTAGAACTAAAGCATGTTTTTAATTTCACAAATGTGGGACAACTTTGTAGGAAGAGCTTAATTGAAAAAAATAAAGAAAACACCTCAAGCTCTTGCTGGTTTAGATGCCTGTCAAGGGAGAGGACTTCATTGGTCACTGAGAGTGATCAATCCTTGTTTTTGTAGGAAGTTGGAAGTCACCATACAGGATGTGCTTCATTTAAATATATGAGATATGACCATAAAAATCAAAGGACTTAAAATATTAATAAGCAGGGCTTCTGCATTCGGTTGCATACTGTTCCTTGCGAAGCACTTATTTTGGCTTGCTCTCGACTGAAGCTAAAATACGCTTGGAATTCCTCTTTAGAGCCTGAAGCATATTCGTTTGAATATTTTAGTCTAAAATAATTTATAGCTAAATTTGGGGAATAAAATAGTTCTGTAAGCTGAGTCTAATATAGATGTGTGTGTGTATAATCACAAAGAGAATGTGTTTTTTTTTAATCTGGATTTTAAGATGGCTTTGAAGGCATTTCTTGATGAATGCTATTCAACTTATATGAAAGATATTGGCATTGCAGAAGGATATCCTTGCATAATGTCTCCCATGATTAGTTGGCCATGGGATTCTTTATATATTTTTTAATTAACAGCTCACATAACCACTGTTCCTAAGAAATGTCCTTTGAGAAATGCTGACCATCAGCAATAATAGAGAAAAGGACATGCAGTAATACCACGGATGACAGTAAGATTTTCTGGTAAGACAAGGTAACTTGACCTCATATTATTCTTTTTCCTCTCCCAAATGTGCCATAAAAGAAATGAAAAAAATATAAACTTTCAAAGGCAATAGAAGACAACAGTGAGAAAGGATTATAATAAACTCCTGAAAAAATGAGAAGCTCATTTTGGGGATAATGACTTAGGAAAAAGGGGGAAACTAAAACTTTGTTTCTGGGAGAAGAAACTGTGGAGAGGTGAGCCGATTTGCCCTCAGCACCCATGAAAGCTCAGAACTGAGAGACACAAGATATTGCTTTGAAACATAGTTGGTTAGATGAGATGCTGTTATGGATTAAATATTTGTGTGCACCCCCCACCCCCACACCCAATTCATATGTTGAAACTCTAATCCACTAATGTGATGGTTTTAGGAGGTAGGACCTTTGGGAGGTAATTAAAATTACTAATTGATGAGGTCATGAGGATGGAGTCCTCCTGATTGGAATCAGTGCCTTTATATGAATCAGGAGAGAGCTTTCTTCTCTCTGCTCTTGTCATGTGAGGATGCAGCAAGGAGTCAGCAGTTTGCCTCTGGAAGAGGGCTCTCACTGGAACCCAGACATCCAGGCACCCTGATCTTGAACTTCCAGCCTCTAGAACTGTGAGAATTAAATTTCTGTTGCTTATAAGCCACAGTCTATGGCATTCTGTATCAGCAGCCTGAGCTGACAAAGACAAGTGCTATAATAGGAAAGCCAGTAGGAAGTTTACATGAAGAAAGGCTAGGTCCCTCTCTTATATGCCCTTCTCCCATTGAAAATTAGAAGTTCATTTTTTTCTTTGGGGAAATAGAACCTGAGAGGCTCTGCATTTCAAGACATCAGACAAAGATATAGGAGGTGGGGAAAGGCAAAGGACACATCTGGAAGAAAGGAGATTGAATAACATATTTATAATGAATGATGGGCTCAAGTACCCCTCTTCCCCATCCTGCTTTCATAGTACTGGTAACCAGGCTAATGTCTCCAAAGCAGAAGGTTAGATGATAGCTGTTCCTCTACAGAGGAATTTGAGGGCCCCGAAGAAATGCTTGCATGTATGGACATTAGGGATTCTTCTCTTTGAAAGGTTGCTTTGACAAATTGTTTTCTTAGAGAGCAGTGATTTTCAACCCTTTTCATCTCATGGCAGACATAAACTAATCTCTAAAATTTTGTGGTACAATCTTATAAAAATAGGTATAATTTTTATTGGTTTACAAAATATAAAAATAAAAAAGTAATTACATTCCCTTTTTGCTCCAGAGTGACTTTAAAAACTATCTGGTGCCTATATTTGTATATAAGGATTTCTGGTACCATGAATTCACAACAATATGATGCAACCTTATTGTGCAACATGACCAATAAGATGCAACTCTATTGTATCGCCTATACATTTATGGTTCAAGACAGGGCATTCACACTGGACAGCTATTGTTGTGTTGGCTGTTGTCATTTTTTTTTTAATTTGAAAATATAAGGAAGAGAGGTCTGACTAAATAGTCAGGTATTGCATGTTTTAAAAATTCTTGTGGCATACAAGTTGAAAATCATTGTTGTAAAGTAAATCCCACTATTTTGTTCTGTCCATTATACCCATGTTCATTGAGTCCAAATCAGGCTTTTAGTACCTAACCTTAAAGGTTGAATAACTACTAAAGCTTAGCAAGCACTTAAGGAAAACCTCCATCATGAAAGAAAAAAGAAAAATAAAACAGAAATAATGCAGGGAACAACAACAAAAAAAGTAAAAATCAAACAAACCTGCAATTAATGTACTTGCAAGATAAGTGATACTATTGTATCCATGAAACTAGAACACATTATTATTGAAAGTCAAATAAGACATACACTAAAATACAGGCAACAAAAAAGGAAAATACATAAGTTGAATTAAACTTCATGTTCTGTGAGAAAAAGGAGAGCAGTTCAGAATAGGGACATTTAAGGTAGGATATCCAAAGCAGACCCAGCCTCTGGACTATAGAAGCAGGTCCACCAGACTATTTGCAACTCTGCCCTTCTGTGCTTTAGGCAAGTTGTCCAGGGCCAGGCAAGGACAGCAACTCACACCAGGGAAACTCCCAGAAGACCCAGGACAAACACACTAGGGTGCCAGATTCAACAACTTCAGAGCAAATTTCATTGCGGTCCATAAATAGCAGATCATAAGTTTTTCTGCTTTTTTCTTTTGTCTTTCTTCTATTTTTTTTCATAACCTGATTTCTTTATCTTCTTCTAGTCTATTCTTTTTTTTCTCTTGTTCTTTTGGTTTTTGTTTCTCTTTCCTTTGCTCCCTTCTAATTCTTTTGGCTTTGTGTCTTTAAGTGTTTTTTTATTTATTTATTTCCTTTCACTTTCTTTTTAAGTCTTTGTTTTATTGTTGTATTTGTTGTAGTTTGTCTTTGTTTTTCATGTTGTATTTGGTTTGGTCTTTTTTTGTTCTATCAGCACTGGTATAATAGCTGGCACAATGTGGTAAGGATTGAGACTCACAGTCAGCAAGCCTGAGGGATGAGCCCATCCAAGAATGGGACAAAAGTAATCAGGATCCAAATGAAAGAACAGAAGGAATCTTCAGAAAGAGCTAAAAGATATGGAGGCAAGCTATTTATCAGAATTAGAGTATAAAGTAATGGTCTTTAGAATGTTCATAAGCTTGAAAAAGGACATATAAACCATGAGAAAGAAACAGTTGGAAATGAAGAATAACATAGCTGAAATAAAGAATACACTGGTAAAAAATACACTGGAAGGAATAAACAATAGGTTAGAATAAGCAAAGGACTGAATAAGCAAATTAGAAGACAAGGTAGAAAAAAATCAGAGTAACAAAAAGAAAAAATACTAGTCAGAATAACAAAAAGAAAAAAAAATACTTAAAAGGCATGAGGATAGTTTAAGGGAATTATGGGACAACATGAAATGGAACAACATTTGTGTCCTAGGGTTAATATAGGGAGAAGAAAGTGAGCAAGGGATAGAGAACCTATTTGATAAAATAATTATAGAAAATTCCCTAAGCTGGTGAAGAAAAAAGTCACACAGTTCAGAAAGCACAGAGGGTTCCAATCAAGATGAACCCAAAGAGACCCACTCCAAGACAAATCATAATTAAAATGATAAATGTTAAAGGCAAAGAGAGAATCCTAAGGACAGCAAGAGAGAGATAGTCAGTTACCTACAAGGGAGCTCCCATAAGGTTGTCAGCTGTTTCTAAATAGAAACAGTACAGGCTAGAAGGGAATGGCATGCAGTATTTAAAGTGATAATCTGAAACCAAGACTACTCTATTCAGCAAATCTATCATTCACAAATGAAGAAGAAATGAAGTGCTTCCCAGACAAAAAGAAAGGTTAGAGGAGTTTATTATCACCAAAACAACATTTCAAGAAATGTTAAAGGTACTGTTGTAATCATAATAAGATATATATAGAGAGGAACATTGGCATAAAGACTAAAGTGGCAATAAATAAGTACCTATCAATAATAACCTTAAATGTAAATGGCTTAAGTCAATCAAAAGGCATAAGGTAGATGAATGGATACAAAAACATAAGGCATACATATACTGTTTACATGAGACCCACCTCACAATAAAAGACACAGGATGAAAGTGAAGGGATGGAAAATTTTTCCATGCAAATGGAAACAAACCAACAAAGAAAGCAGGAGTAGCAATACTTATATCTGACAAAATAGTCTTCAAAACAAAGGCCATAAGAAGAGAAAAGGAAGGCTAATAGATAATACTAAATGGATCATTCCAATAAGAGAATGTAACCCTGGTAAAAATATATGCACCTAATATAGGAAGGCTTAAGTAGATATATAAACTCTTGGCAGACTTTAAGGAGGAGATTGACAGCAATACAATCATAGTAGGGACTTTGACACCCCACTGACATCAATGGATAGATCTTTCAGACAAAAAACATCAACAAGGAAACAGTGATCTTAAATGGCACACTAGATCAGATGGATGCAATTGACTTTTACAAAACATTTCACCCCAGAGCTACAGAATATACATTATTCTCAAGATCACTTGATACATTCTCAAAGGTAGACCATATGTTAGGACACAAAATAAGAAGATTTAGCAGTCCATCGCCTTAACCACTCGGCCACCTCGTCCACAAGATTTAAATCATATCAAACATCCTCTCAGATCACAGCTGAATGGAACTAGAAATCAACTACAATAAAAACACTCAAAAACATTAAAACACATGCAGGCTAAATAGCATACTATTAAACAATGAATGGGTTACCAATTAGATCAAAGAAGAAATAAAAAAAATATCCTGGGAAAAAATGAAAATGAACACACAACAACCCAATATCTATGTTACACAGTGAAAGAGGGAAGTTCATATCATTAAAACTCTACCTCAAGAAACAAGAAAAGTCTCTGATAAATTATATAACCCCACAACTAGAAGAACTAGAAAGGGAACAGCAAGAAAATCCCAGAGTAAGCAGAAGAAAGGAGATAATAAAGATCAGAGCAGAAATAAATGACAGAGACAAAAAAAAAAGAAACAATAGAAAAGAGCAATGAAAACAAGAGCTGGTTCTTTGAAAAATAAACAAGATTGATGAACCTTTAACCAGACATATCAGGAAACAAAGAGAGAGGATCCAATAAATGAAATCAGAAATTAAAGAGGTGAAGAAACAACTGACACCATAGAAATAAGAAAGATTGTAAGAAAATACTATGAACAACTACATGCCAACAAACTGAACAACATGCACAAAATGGACAATTTTCTAGAAACACAATCTTCCAAACTGATTCAGGAAGAATCAAAAAACCTGAATAGACCAAAAACAACCAATGAAATTGAAGCAGTAATAAAAAATTTCCCAGAAAACAAAAGTCCTGGACTGGATGGATTCACAGGGGAGTTTTACCAAACATACAAAGAAGAACTAACACCTGTCCTCCTCAAACAATTAAAAAGGAAAAAAAAGGAGGAAAACTTCCAAGTTTTTTTGTACAAGGCTAGCATTATCCTAATTTTAAAATCTGATAAAGATGCTACAAAAACAAAAAATTATAGGCCAATATTCCTGATGAACATAGATGTTAAAGTTATCAAAAAAATATTAGCAAACCAGATACAGCAATAGATTAAAAAGATCATACATCATGACCAAATTGGATTTATCCAGGGATGTAAGGTTGGTACAATATTTGCAAATCAATAAATGTGATACATCACAAAAACACAATGGATAAAAATCACATGATCATATCAATAGACACAGAAAAATCATTTGGCAAAATCTAGCACCCATTTTTGATAAAAACTCAGAAAATTGGGAATAGAGGGATCATACCTCAACATAATAAAGGGTGTATATGACAGACCCACAGGCAAAATTATATTCAATGGCGAAAACTAAAAGCTTTTTCTTGAAGAATAGGAACAAGACAGGGATGTCCGCTTTCACTACTCTTATTCAACATAGTACTCAAAGTCCTAGCCACAGCAATCAGAGAAGAGAAAATAAAAGGAATTCAAATTGGAAAGGAGGACGTAAACTGTCATTATTCACAGATGACATCATATTGTGCATAGAAAACCCTAAATACTCCACCAAAAATCTATCGGACCTAATAAATGAATTTGGCAAAGTAGCAGTATATAAAATTAATTCCCCAAAATCAATGGCATATTTATATACCAATAATGAACTCTCAGAGAAACTAAATAAACAATCCCATTTACCACTGCAACAAAAAAATAAGATACCTAGGAAGAAACTTAACCAAGGAGATAAAAGACCTGTACTCACAAAACCATAGGACATTGAAAAAGAAATAGAGAATGATACGAGCAAGTGAAAGCATATAATGTGTTCATGGATTTGGAGAATTAACATCAGTAAAATGTCCATACTACCCAAAGCAATCTATAGATTCAACACAATCCCTATTAAAAGACCAATTGCATGTTTCACAGCCACTATGGAGAACAGTATGGAGTTTCCTCAAAAATTTAAAAATGTGACTGCCATTTGACCCAGTGATCCCACTTCTAGGAATATATCCTAAGTATCCAAAAACACCAATGAGAAAGAATATATGCACCCTTATGTTCACAGCAGCCTTATTTATAATAGCTAAGATTTAGAAACATCCCAAGTACCCATCAGCAGGCTCGGTGGATAAAAAAACAACTGTGGTATCCTATATAATAAAAGACTAATATGCAAATTGTCCCCTTGGGAGTTCGACCGACCAGGAGTTTGACCACTTGCTATGATGTGCGCTGACCCCCATGGAGTGGCACAGAATGAAGGAAGGCCCCAGCTGGCAGCTGGCAGCTTGCAGCCTGGGGAAGGAGACTTGGATTGTCCCTGATCACTGGCCAGGCCTAGGGACCCGACCCATGCACTAATTTCATGCACCAGGCCTCTAGTATTTACATAATGGAATACTATACAGCTGTAAAAAAGAAGGAGCTGTTACCCTTTGAGGCAGTATGGGGTGACCTGTAGAATATTATGCTATGCAAAATAAGCCAGTCAGAGAAAGACAAATATCACAATACCTCAGTTATCTGTAGAATCTAATGAACAAAAAAGATTGATGAATAAAATAGGTCCAGAGATATGGAAGTATGGAACAGACTGACAAATCTCAGAGGGAAGGGCAGGGATGGGGGATGGTAAGACATTAATGAAAGAACTTATATGCATATATGCATAACCCATGGACACAGATAATAGATCAGTAATGGCCTGGGTGGGATGGGAGTTGGGAGGAGGGGTATAATGGGGGAAAAATGGGGGAACATCTGTAATACTCTCAAAAAACAAATGAAAAAACCTTAACAACAGCCAAAAAAAGCCCAACTTCCTAGTTTATAAATGGGCAAAATATTTCAACAGGCATTTCTTTAAAGAAGATATATAAATGACCAATGAGCACATGAAAAATTACCTAACATCACTAAAATAAGAATATGCAAATCATAACCACAAGAAGGTAACATTTCACACCTATTAGGACGATTATTATTATTTTTTAAAGTCAGAAAATAACTAGTGTTGGTAGCATGTGGAGAAATTAGAACTCTTATGAATTTAGGAAGGCAAAGTAGTGTAGCCACAGTGGAAAACATTATGGCAGTTTCCCTGCAAATTAAACAGATTAACTATATGCTACTGCAATCCTACTTTGAAGTGTATATCCCCCCAAATTAAAAGCAAAGATATGCACGTGTTTGTACACCAATGTGTTCAAATATATTTTTGCACCAATATTCACAGTAGTGTTATTCACAATAGCAGAAAGGTGAAAACAACCCAAATGTTCATCAGTAGATTAGTGGATAAACAAAATGTGGTATATATGTACAATGGAATATTATTCACCCTTAGAAAGGAATGAAGTTCTGATACATGCTACAACATGAATAAACCGTGAAAACAGTATGCTAAATGATACAAGGCAGACACACAAAGGCATAACTATTGTATGATTCCACTTGCATGAAGTACCTGGAGTAGTCAAATCCACAGAGACAGAAAATAGAATGGTGGTTTCCAGGGGCTATTGATACAACTAAATCTGTAATAAACCTATGTTGGGATGGTGGTAAAAGGTAGCAGTGATATAGGGATTGTGAGAGGTAAGTTTTATATAGCATGGTGCGGTGTTAATACTTAATGTCTAAAATTGACAAATTAAGAATTAGTAATAGCAATATATTATTTAGAAATGTGGCTATAAATACTTAAGGGAGCTGCTAAAAGAGCTAAATATAGTTAACTCCAGGACTATGCATATTATTAAAATTGGAAGATCAGAACACTGCATTTTAGAATGATTTGATTTTTTTTAAAAAAAACCCTGATGCATATATCTGTGTTGTTGTTTTTTTTAATTGAATTTATTGGGGTGGCATTGATTCACAAAACCATACAAGTTTCAAGTGTACAACTCAACAAAATATCATCTGCTCACTGCATCATATGTCCATCACTCCAAGCAAAATCTCTTTACATCCCCACCGCCCCCTTTTGCTCATCTCCACCTAGCACCCACCCCCCCCCCCGTGTGTGTGTGTGTGTGTGTGTGTGTGTGTGTGTGTGCGTGTGTGTGTCTTTGCTAATCTGTTCACCTTCTTTCATCCTGCAGCCCCAAACCCCTCTCGTCTGACAGCTGACAGCCTATTTCATGTATCCATACCACTGTTTCTATTTTGCTGGTCAGTTTATTTTCTTCACTAGATTAAACATACATGTGAGAGAATATGGTATTTGTCTTTTCTGAATGGCATATCTCACTTAGCATAATAATTATCACCAGGTCCATCTATGCTGTCACAAAAGGTAAGATTTTCTTTTTCTTTTTAAGGCCCAGGAGTATTTCATTGTGTAAATGTACCACGGCATTTTATCCATTCATCCACTGATGGGCACTTGGGCTGTTTCCAGATCTTGGCTATTGTAAATAATGCAGCAATGAACATAGGGGTGCATATATTCTTTCGAGTTAGTGTTTCAGGTTTCTTTGGATATATTCCCAGAAGTGGGATTACTGGGTCAAAAGGCTGTTCCACTTTTTATATTTTGAGGAAACTTTATACTGTTTTCCACAGTGGCTGTACCAGTCTGCATTCCCACCAACAGTGCATGAGGGTACCCTTTTCTCCACATCCTCACCAGCATTTGTTGTTTGTTAATATATTTCTTATTTTCTTAATCCTTACTTGAGGAATACTTTTATTGATCAAGAGAGAGAGAGAGAGAGAGAGAGAGAGAGAGAGAGAGAGAGAGAGAGATCGTGTTTACCTCGTTGTATGCTCTTGCCTCCTTTGTCAAATATTAATTGACCATAAAGGCATGGTTTATTTCTGGGCTCTCTATTCTATCCCATTGATTCATTTGCCTATTCCTGCACCAATACAATGCTGTTCAGATTATTGTGACAGTTTGATATCAAGTGGTTTAATACCTCTGATTTTATTTTACTTTCTCAAGATTGCTGAGGCTATTCAGAGTTTTTGGTGGTTCCATATAAATTTTTGGAATTTTTGTTCTAGATCTGAGAGAAATGCCATTGATGTTTTAATAGGAATTGTGTTGAATGTTTAGATTGCTTTATGTAGTATAGAAATTTTAATGATTTTAATTTTCTTATCCATGAACATAGTATATGTTTATGCTTATTTGTATCTTCTTTCATTTCTTTCTTCAGTGTCTTATAATTTTCCAAGTATAGTCTTTTACCTTCTTGGTTAAATTTATTCCTAGAAACCTATTTTTTTTTTTTTTGGTAGCAACAGTAAATTGGATTTTTTTTTAAAAAAATTCTCTTTCTGATAGTTTATTATAGGTGTATAAAAATGCCACAATTTCTGATATTAATTATGTATCCTACTACTTTGCCAAATTAATTTATTAGATCTAATGGTTTTTTGGTGGAGTCTTTAGGGTTTTCTATATACAACGTCATGTTATTTGCAAATGAGTTTTACTTCCTTCTTTCCAATTTGGATTCCTTTTATTTCTTCTTCTTGTCTGATTGCTGTGTCTAGTTTTTCTGGTACTATGTTGAATGCAGTGGTGAATATGGACATACTTGTTTTGTTCCTAATCTTATGAGACATGATTTCTGTTTTTTCCCATTGAGTATGAAGTTGGCTGTGGGTTTGCCATATATGGCCTTCATTATGTTGAGGTATGATCCCCCTTGTTACACTTTGCTGGGAATTTTCATCATAGTTGGGTGCTAGATTTTATCAAATTCTATTTTTGTATCTATTGGTATGATCATGTTACTCTTATCCTTCATTTTGTTTAAATAATATATCATGTCTATTGATTTGGGACTACTGTATTAATCTTGCATACTCAGAATAAATCACACTTGCTCATTGTGTGCCATCTTTTTATTGTATTGTTGAATTCAATTTGCTAATGTTTTATTGAGGATTTTAGCATATATATTCATCAGGGATATTGGCCTATAATTTTCTGTCTTCGAGTGTCTTTATCTGGTTTTGGAATTAGGATAATGCTAGCTTTTTACAAAGAGCTTGGAAGTCTTCTTTCCTCTTGGATTTTTGGAATACTTGGAGATGACAGGTGTTATTTCTTTTTTGAATGTTTGGTAAAATTCACCTGTGGAGCCATCTAGTCCAAGAGCTTTGTTTGCTGGGAGTGTTTAGATTACTGTTTCAATTTCATTAGTGGTTATTGGCCTATTCAGGTTTTCTGATTCTTCTTGATTCAGTTTTGAAAGACTGTGTTTCTAGGAAATTGTACATTTTGCCCAGGATGTCCAATTTGTTGGCATACTAGTATAGTTGTTGGCATGTAGTATTTTCTTACAATCCTTTGTATTTTTGTGGTGTCAGTTGTTATTTCTCTTTCATTTCTGATTTTATTTATTTGGGTTCTCTCTCTCTCTCTCTCTCTCTCTCTCTCTCTCTCTCTCTCTCTCTCTCTTTTCATGAGCCTGGTTAAAGATTTGTCAATTTGTTTATCCTTTCAAAGAACCAGCTTTTTGTTTCATTGATCTTTTATATTAATTTTTTGGGGGATCTCTATGTCATTAATTTCTGCTCTAATCTTTATAATTTTCTTTCTTCTACTTAATCTGGGCTTTGTTTGTTGTTCTTTTTATAGTTTTTTTTTTTAAATGTAGGGTTAGATTTTTTATTTGAGACCTTTCTTGCTTCTTGAGATAAGACCTATAATGCTATGAACTTCCCTCTCAGGACTGCTTTCACTGTGTCCCATAGATTTTTAGTTGTTATGTGCTCATTTTCATTTGTTGGCTAGTGACCCTTGATTTCTTTTTTGATCTCATTGTTAACCCATTCATTGTTTAATATGTTATTTTGTCTCCATGTATTTTAATGTTTTCTGATTTTTATTGTAATGGATTTCTAGTTCATGCCATTGTGATCTGAGAATATGCTTGGTATGATTTCAATCTTCTTGCATTTGTTAAAATTTATTTTCTGCCCTAACATGAGGTCTACCTCTGAGACTATTTTATGTGCACTTGAGAAGAATGCATATTTTGCTGCTTTGAGATGAAATATTCTTTAAATATAAATTAAATCCATCTGATCCAGTGTGTCATTTAAGGTTGCTGTTGCCTTGTTGATTTTTATTTTTGAGTTTAGAAGATCTATCAATTGATGTCAATTTTCTACTATGATTGTATTGCTCTTGGCCTATCTCTTAATGTTCACCAAGACTTTCTTTATATATTTAGCTGCTCATATATTGGCTGCATATATGTTTACAAGGTTATATCCTCTTGTTGGTTGCATCCTTTTAGTATTATATAGTGACCTTCTTGGCTCTTTTTATGGCCTTTATTTTGAAGTCTGTTTTGTCAGATATAAGTATTGCTACCCCAGTTTTTTTTATGGTTTCCATTTGCTTGGAATATGTTTTTCTATCCCTTCACTTTCAGTCTTTGTGTTTCTTTGGTTGTGAGGTGGGTCTTTTGTAGACAGTATATATATGGGTTTTGTTTTTTTATCCATTTAGCTACCCTATGTCTCTTGATTGGAACATTTAATCCATTTACATTTAAGGTTATTAATGATAGGTACTTATTTATTGACATTTTATTCTTCATACTTATGTTTCTCTCTCTATATATATTTCTTCTTCTTAAAGCAGGGCTTTAAAAGTCCTTGCAATACTGGTTTGGTGATAATAAACTTATTTAGTTTTTTTTTTGTTGTTGTTATTGTTTTGTTTTTGTCTGAGAAGCTCTTCATTTGCCTTCAATTTTAAGTGATGGCTTTGCTGGTAAGAGTAATCTTGGTTGTAATTCTTTGCTTTTCACAACTTTGAATATTTACTGTTAATCCTTTTGGCCTTAAGTGTTTCTGTTGAGAAATCAACTGAAAGCCTTATGGGAACTCTTTTGTAGATAGTTAACTGTCTTACTCTTGCTACTTTTAAGATTCTCT
Source organism: Myotis daubentonii (assembly GCF_963259705.1). Lineage (NCBI taxonomy): Eukaryota > Metazoa > Chordata > Mammalia > Chiroptera > Vespertilionidae > Myotis > Myotis daubentonii. The sequence continues at coordinate 102,638,224 of NC_081840.1, forward strand.
TTTTATCTTTAACCTTTGCCATTTTAATTATGATGTGTCTTGGTGTGGGTCTCTTTAGGTTCATCTTCCTGAGCTTGTGTGACTTTTTCCTTCACTAGATTAGGAAAGTTTTTAGCCATTATTTCTTTAAAAAGGTTCTCTATGCTTTGCTCACTCTCTTTTCTTTCTGGTACCTCTATGATGTGGATGTTGTTATGGCTGATGTTGTCCCAGAGGTCCCTTACCCTTTCCTCATTTAAAAAAATTCTCTCTCTCTCTCTCTCTCTCTCTCTCTCTCTCTCTCTCTCTCTTTCTCTCTCCTCTCCTTGGGTACTTACTATTATATTATCATCTAAATTGCTGATTTCATCCTCTGCTTCATCTAACCTCTCATTGATTTCTTCTAGTATATTCTTCATTTTAGATCTATTCTTTATTTCTGGCTGGTTCATTTTTATGGTTTCTATGTCCTTTTTATTGCTTACTATCTCTTTGTTTAAGTTCTCACTGAGATTATCCATTCTTTCTCTAGGGTCCTTGAGCATCCTTATAACCATTGTTTTAAACTTTGCATCTCGTATTTTGGTTGCTTCCATTTCATTTCATTCCTTTTCTGGGAATTTCTTTTGTCCTTTCATCTGAGGCATTATATATATATATATATATATATATATGTTTTCAGAGAAGAAGGGAGAGGGAGCTAGAGATAGAAACATGAATGATGAGAAAGAATAATTGATTGGCTGCCTCCTGCATTGAGCCTGAAATCTGGGCATGTGCCCTGACCCAGAATTGAACTGTGACCTTATGATGCAGAGGTTGTTGCTCAACCACTGGATCACACCTCTGCACCATTTGAGGCATATTTCCTTTACTTCCTATTTTGTCTGTGTGAATTATGTAGATCTGCTATGATTCCAAAACTTGTTATGATGGCTTTAGGATATAGGTGTGTTGTTGGGCTCAGTGGCACAGTCTTCCAGATTACCTGACTTCAGTGCTCCAGGAATGTTTCTTGTGGGTTATATTACCCTCCTGTTGTAGTTGAATCTTGAATGCTGTTGGAATTTTTGTGTGTGGAGTTAACCCTTCAGTATGGCTGACTATAAGGATAAATCTCAATCACTGTGCAGAGGCTTCCTACAGAGGCAGAGTTGTTCCCAGCAGTATCTGGTGCTAGCCAGAATCCTCCTTTGGGGTGATACTTGTGTGGCTAGTTAGTCAAGCTCTGGTATGGTATGGTGCCTACTACTGGTTTTGTTGGTTTTGGGTTCACTTGGACAGGGTTCAGGTATAGGTTGCTGTCCGATATTGTGTGTATCCTCAGGCTACCTTTCTGGAGCTACCACACTATTCACTGTTTGTGGCTGCATCTACTGGACCTAGATGTCTGTGTGAGTGAGGATCCACTCTGTACAAGAGTTGGCTTCCACCAGCTTAGAGCTAAGGGCAGATCTATAAAAGCTCTGAGGTTCCCTGAGGTTTGCCTCCACCTATCAGCTACTCTATCTCCCCTGATGTTGCCTGGTCTTCCTCTAGAGCAGTGGTTCTCAACCTTCTAATGCCGCAACCCTTTAATACAGTTCCTCATGTTGTGGCGACCCCCAACCATGAAATTATTTTCATTGTTACTTCATAACTGTAATTTTGCTACTGTTATAAATCATAATGTAAATATCTGATATGCAGGATGTATTTTCATTGTTACAAATTGAACATAATTAAAGCATAGTGATTAATTACAAAACAATATGTAATTATATATGTGTTTTCCAACGGCCTTAGGCGACCCCTATGAAAGGGTCATTTGACCCCCAAAGGGGTTGAGACCCAAAGGTTGAGAACTGGTGCTCTAGAGCCTTTTGCAGAAAGACTGTAGAATTGGCCCAGGCTGGCCATGATTCACAGACCCTTACACAAGTCTGGAGCTCACTAGGGTGGGGTGAACTGGGTTGGGAGGATGAGGCTATTTGTTCCTCTCCTTGGGGGCTGTATTGTCAAGCACTCAATGAGGGGAAGGTGGCCTTTACTCCACAACAAATCCACGCTATCTTTGCTAGAGACTCTAACTCTAACTCTAGCTCCCCCAGGAGGAGTGCATCACAGATTCAGGTTGGGTGCAGCCAGTCATACCTATGTAGAAGCAAACTCAATAGGGCAGAGCCATTGGGACTCAGGGATCAAAAGAATCTTCCATTGAGGGGGTTGTAAACTGAATCCACAAGAGGGGACCAAGCACTTCATCCCAGTGTTGGACAATTGCCTTCTAGGGAGACACACCCTGAATGCCCTAGCTCTGGACAGCACACCCTTTTCCCTTGGGAACTGAACTCAGCAGGGCAGGGCCACTGGGACTTGAGTGGGCCGATCTAAACAGTCTCTGGTTGGGGGTGCTGACAAAAAAGCCAGCAGGAGTGGGGGAGGGGGCACTTCTTCCCCTTCCCAGGTTAGCATGGACTGAGATCTCAGGGGAGATAGGAATGACCCCCCTGTCATGTAGCCACCCAATGAAGCACCTATCTGATTCTTGGACCAAAGCCTCCCTAGAAGACCTTCCAAAAGACTCTGATCCCCCTGTGAGACTGAACTCAGCAGGGCAGGGCCACAAAGTGGCAGGGCAGGACAAGTGATTCAACAGGTAGGGGATGCACTGGCTGTATACTCAAGGTGGGGAAGAATGGTCCCATTCCAAAGCTACACAGTTGAATCACTGTTCAGGTCTCTGCCAAGAGCTTCTCCAGAAAATGAGCACCCCAAAGATCCCTCTGCCAGACCTGAGCACAGCAAAGTGGTGTTGCCAGTAGTTGGAGGACCAGGCAGTGCACTCCCCAGGCTGGTGCTATAATAATAGTTGAGCTCAACCTTTCTCTCCCAGGCAAACTGAATCTCACTGATTTTCACCACCAAATACCATGCAGGCTTCTTTTCCCGTCTCTCTTGCTCTGGGTTGGGATCCCTCCCATACTCCTAGGGGATGGAGTTTTGCATCCAAAATATCCCTCTGGCTTCTCAGCCACCAAACATGGGTGCAGAGGCCAGCCCTTTCCTCATCTCTGCCCCTTTTTACCAGTCTTTATGTGGCTTCTTTTGCAAATCTTTGGCTGTAATATTTCAGTTCAGCTAGTCTTCAGTTGGTTATTCAGATGGATTGTTCTATAATCTAGCTGTAAATCTGGTTTGGCACTGAAGTAGATGAGTATAGCATCCACCTACTCTGCAGCCATCTTGGAATCTCCCACATATCTGTGTTTGATACAAATATAAACTAACCAAAGAGAGTATTCTTGATTTATGAACATATATGAAGTAAAAGTTATTTGAAAATCATGTTTTAGGTGATTTTCTTATTAAAATCAGAGCCACACTTATAAGGGATATACCTCCAAATGACTTTAACTGACTGCTCTTGGTATGGGGGTGACTCAGAAGCTCTCCACAGTGCACAGGTGACTGTCTGGACCAGAAAAATTATAGCCCCTCAGCAGTTTATTTTGGGAATTTGAAAATTATAATATATCACCTGTGTTATTCTCTTCCCACACTCCTATCCACTTTTTGCTCCTGGTAGTGTGATCACATGGGATAGCTCTGGGTCTTTGTTCAGAAGTCTAACTGTTGAAGGGACCAAGTCCATTCCAAGGATGGCACCAGGTCCCTGACAATTCTGATTGTAAGCCTCTTTAGGGCAGAGACTTTGAATGATTCAATTAATCGCAGGCTTCTTAAATTCCTACTATATTGAGGGCATGATCCTTGGGTTGGAGAATTAAATATGAGCAAGGCACCATACCTGATTTCAAGGGAGAAATGGACACACAGTTAATTATAATACCAAAGTTAGACATTTAAAATATTTTAATAAACAAATTGCAAAAAATTATTTTAAAGAAATGCTGTAGACACTGCTTTAGCTTGGGTTCCGTGCAAAACATAGCCTGAGGCAAAGCATATGACTGGTATCTAAAGGTGCTCTCCTGAGGCAGCAATCATAAGAAAAAAGGAAAGAGACAGACATCTCCTGACAGAGGTTAGGGAACTTCCTTCCCTGGAACAGTCCATTGGTGTGTGTTTGGGATGGCATGGCAAAATGTTTCTCTGATGCTCTTGCCTGTCTTGTCCTTTATTAGCTAAAGTTTGCCTGATGTGGGACACCATCTGTCCCAACTAACCTTTGAGCAAGTGAGATGCTCACTACACCGAGCATCCTCAGAGTCTGGAAGTTATGGAAGAAGTAGGCCCTCCAGTGGTCTGGTCAGATGGGGCCAAGGCCTGGGAGCTATTGTTGTTCTTGCCTCAGATCCCAGCATGGCCAGTGCCTCAGATCCTGAAGATGAGGGAGCCGGCAGTGGGAGGGGGAAGGCAGTGACCTGGGAGCCAGACTCAGGATGTGGAGAGTGGACTGGGGTGGAGGGGGCAGTACAACAGAGTACATTACTCTTCCCACTCAGTCTCATCTTCTGAGAAGAAACTACTATAAACAGCTAATTTGTAAATATTAGCAAATTATTGATAAACTAACCAAAGAGAGTATTGCTACTCATGTGGGTTAGGAAACATGATGCCATTTTTTCTTTTTGGTCTAAAAAATAGAAAATGAAACCTCTCTCAGATCAGACAAATAGTCTTGACAGATGAGTTTATGGGAAGACTCTAAGCTCCCGGAGTGCTTGTGCACTATTATTACCTCTATAACTGACTTTCAGTGAACATTGGCTGAATGAGACAATGGAATCTGTGCATTCCTGTTGATTTTTTTGTTGAAAAAACCCACACCATCTGAGTGCGCTGTTTTTTATATCTTAGTGTGCACAGGCATCAAACAAGGGAGTTTATGAAAGATGCAGACCCGGGTTTCCAGTGCTGAGGTTCTAATCAGTTGATCTGGGGTGGAGACTGGAAGTTGCATTTTTCAACAAGCATCTCATGTGATCCAGGTGCAGGTGGTTTGTGGACCAAAATAAGAGAAGCCAAGCTGAAAGGTTCTGGCAGTTTATGGCTTAATGGATTTGAACTCCAGAAAAAGATCATGCTTCATGTTTACTTGTAGCCAGGGCCACACTTAGAGGACACAGCTGCAGATACCACACTTTCCTTCCGATCTGTGAGATGTTGGAGTGGCACTTTCTACAGAAAAAGGAACTTGATTATGGTAGTAACAAACAACCTGTAAACGCAGAGTGTAGAACTGTCCAACCAGTGTGGCCTGAGAAGTGCCAACAGTCCCACCTCACTCCTAAATACTTCCATCTTCTAGGATTTATTGCACAAGCACTTATTAGGCACTTACTTTGTGCCAGACACTGTGTCAGGTTGTGGAGACAAAAATGTTTAAGGCATATATAGCTCTTAAGACTTTTCCCTGTATCTGCACTGCCTTTGGGTAAAAACGTAGGCATGTTTCTTATGAATCTAGTGACCAGACTGGTGAATCTGAAGCAACCAGTGAGCAGGTAGACGTTGGTAGAAGGTGTTAAGCTGGGAAAACTGCTTTAGTTCGTTCATAGCAGTGAAATTGTGCTGAGAAGCAATATTTTCTCATATTCTAGATTGTAAGAAGCTTTGCTGTTTGACTCATTTTAGTGGGAGTGGACAGCTAACTCTTGCCTGGAGGCTCTTTGATTATGGGTTGCTTTGACACTTCTTGAAAGCAGTCCTGGTTTCCAAATCCGGTGATAAGGGGTTTGGACACAATATTCCACAATTATTTGAACTTGTCAGTTTCTAAGAAGACAGGACCCCAAGTCCACTTCTTAGCCTTGCTGGTAATCAGACTGTTTTGTTTCTAGCAGAACCTAAAAAAAAGAAAAATGTAATTGATGAGACATGACCAAGGCCACATAGACAAGGTATCTCTCAGCTGTGAAATGATGGGCAGCCTCTCTCCTTTCTTACTTAATGGCTCCCCCAGCCCCACTTCCTTCTTCTTCTCCTAAACCATAATTGCTACAAACCCCTTTTCTATCCTATGTTTCATGACAACTCCCAGGTAGAGCTGCCCCCTTTCCCAGGCTCCTATAAAAATCTTCCTACAGAGCCCAAACCCAATAATAAGCCCTCCCTCACTCCCTCTCAATGAGATGTCCCACAGTTCCATTACCCCTAGTGCAGGACATATACCTTGGCTTATTTGGCTGCAGGTGTGTTCCTAGTAGTCTTTATTTGATGGGCTTTATCAAATGTTAGGGGTTGGAAAAAAATGGGATTGATTATTCCCTTCCCAGTGGTGCACTGGGAAATGTTTTACAAATATCTAAGAAAAAGAAAAAGGCCCTGATTTGTAGTGTTTGTCAATGAGTATGGTGTAAATAATCCCACCATGGTCAATTTCCAGCTACTCATGTGACTTCACTGAACACAGAGCGGGGAAAATGGGCACATCAGATCTTGAGAGTCTATACAAGCGGGCTCCAGCATACCATCCTCCTTACCCACCTTACTCAGGTGAGAACATTTTTCCCCCTCATTGAGTTTTTCAGAATTTGTTCCCTCATGGAGTAGCCTGATTTTTGCTTTCCCTGAATTTGTGCAAGGAATCTGGCATCTAGTCCTTTGATAAGAATACAAAGAAAATAGATCTTACTTAAAGTCAGACCTTTACTCAACAGATTTATGTAGTATCTTTCTTGTGCTGGGGATACCAAAAGGGAGGTCACTGTCTACCGAGGGAAAGATGTATTTGAGCTAGTCACTTGCTTCTTTACTCTCTGATCCAATCTTAGATCTTTTCTTGGGAACTGTCATCAGGGCTAGCATCTGATGGTTACTGAAAACTCTTCTCCCTTGTGTCGTGGTCCTGCCGGGCACTCTCACATGCTGCCAGTGCTGGACCTGCTCACACCCGCTGCCGGTGCCCAGTACCAGCCCTGATCGGTTGGCACCATCAGTGGGTGCGAACAGTGGCTGCAGGCCCTGATCGCTCCTCAGGGCTTCTCCACCTCCCCCTGCTCCTGAGGCACGATCAGGCCAGCAGCCACCTCTCGCACTCGCAGCCGGCACTGGCCCCAATCTCGTGAGCGGGCTGATGCCATTGCCATCAGCGTGTGTGAGCAGCGGTGGCGGGAGTGAGGCTGCCAGCAGAGAGAGGACTGGGGGCTGCATGAGAGGGGCCTGGCAGGGGCACGGAGAATGGGCCAAGACCTGCCCCTGTGCCCAAGGCAGCCTGGCAGCCCACAATTCCTTTCAAGGTGGGCCCCTAGTATTTATATATGATGCCTGTGTTACCTAAAGTCTCTAAACTATTAGGTACTGTTGTGGAAAATCAGATAGTGACTTGGATGGAGGATGTGCCTCGTGCTTGCCTTCATTCTGCTGGCAGGTGGAGAGGCAGAGAGAGACTTCCCAAGTCACTGATAAATGAACAGGGATGCAGGGCTTGGAAGCAGCCAAGAGCACATCTGTTTAATCTTCTTTGTTTGTCAGTAACACAAATGTATCTAAGATTTAATCATCACCCCCTCCCCCAAAACACAGGCACACAAGATAATAGTGGCCTTTCTGCTGGGGAGGACGGGGAGGACAGGTCATAGCCTCAAGTTTAGGAAACAGGATTTGAAGACTGCCACTGATAGCATTCTGATTAAAGCAGAAGGATTTGCATATCTTCAAGGATTGAATTTACATTTCTTTTGCAGCATAGTATTGCATATTTTCAAAGATGCTTCCTATTACACTTATCATTTAATGCTCCCACATGACCCTGTGAGGCATTTGGGGCAAATGGACAGAGTTCAGTTACTTGCCTAAGAGCCTCTAACAGACTTTCATCAAGACCAGAGATTGCATCCAGGTCTTTATTTTTGAAGGGACACTTTCTGCTATTCCATAGTCTACCACTCTTGTTACAAGTTACTAACTCTAAAAGCTCCAGGGCCAACATTCCATGAAAGATATAAAAGCTGCCCAACTGGCCCCATTTTTCTTAGGCTACCTTTAGAATATAATGTGCAAAGAGAGATGATCAATGCAAGAATTGCCTCTAAGCTTTCCTTTCTCACCACCAGCCACTTGACCTCAGAAAGAAATGCCCTTCTGACCCCTACTGGCTATGGCAGCACATATACTGAGCATAGAGAATTATTTCAAAGTTGGTATCAGTTCACTCTCCAAAACATCCTCTAGCTATGATTGGACAAGAAGGTTCAACACAGGAAAGATTGACTCAGTCCTGATTAAACAGGCCGGAAAGACAGAAACAAATAGATCACCTTATTTGCAGCAAATATGGAGCAACAAAATAAATATTAAGGCAGAGGCTTGCTATCAATATTTAACCAGCAGATTAATGTACAGGGATGCACTTTGGAAAATAGGAGGTGTCCAGAGAGGCAGGAATGGCTCAATTATGATACACTGTCACAGTCAGAGAAGAGGAAGTGTTGTCTGCATTGTTTAACCTGAGGTTATGCATGCACAACAGAAGCAATCAAGGATAATTAAGCAGGTAGAGGATGATGAGACATAATGCCAGGCTCATTAGCATAAAGAATTATTGAAAGACAGAAGTAGGAAACAAGCTGTAAATTCTGGTCAAGTTTGTACCTAGGATTCCTGTACATCTCTGCACCCCTTATCAGTAAGTTTCTTAGGTTGTTTTTTTTTTTTTTTTGGAGTTTATCAGCTCAACTAGGGCAGAGATCTTAAGGGTCACTTCGCATCTTGGGACAACATTTACAACCATATATGCCCAATGTCCCTGGTTTTCATTCATACAAAAAAATATATTTCTTACTCTAATGCTATCTAGCTATTTCTCAGAATGGGGATTTTATCAAGGTATTGCACACAAAATATTTTTCTATGGGTCAATAAGTGTGGGGAATTATGAATCAAAGATTATAGTGTAGATTAGCGTATCAAAGCAGTTGTGATTCTTCAAGAGGAAGTAGCATTTCCCAAAATTATTAGTCCACAGAATCCTTTTTGTGAAAGTATCTTAAAATACCAAGAAGCTTTTCTCTCCTATTCATCTTCAATCAGCCCACTAATTTTAGTTACTATATTCCCTCTGCAAGATTTTGCTCCTCCTTCCTTCATGTTTGGAGTGAGACAGCCACCAGCTGTTTTTCTGGAACTCTTTGTACCAGGGCAGTAAAAGTGTCCTGAGGCATCACCTAGAGACCCTACCCTCTGTGTAGAAGGCATTTTCACACTCTGGAGCTGTCCAGGCAGCAGTAATCCCAGGAATGTACTTTATCTTTATATGCTAGAACAGCATGCAGATAATTTTGCACCTGATAAATAAAGGTTTTTGTTCCTCAACCAGAAATGACAAATTTCAACCCCACTGGGATTTTGTCATATTCAGATACTATTTCTCTATGAGTCAATGAAATGTGAACCGCTCAGATTCTAAGAACTGAGAGGGTCCCCTCTCCATAATTTAGTATCACAAAATTCCAGAATTTTCCTCCTGGTCCCTCTAAAATTGTGTGCTACACTCCATTCTGTGTCAGTGACAGCTACTCCAGGAGCTGTATAGAAACAGGGATGATTACATTTTGAGATAGGGTTTAGTGCAAAAGGAGGTTAAAGTGACTGTTAGTGAGTTTCAAGAGTCATGTTTCTCTAGAAGGAGCTGTGTTTCATTCCTACATTGGCCACTGTGAATCTGAATGAACTTGGTCAGGTGGTAACTACCTTTGTGTTTTTTCTGTTGTGGATGAAAGGGGCCACATGCTAACCTGACAAGCTCAGGGAAGGCCTGCATGGTGGTCTTGCAAACTCAGAGACCTAAAGTAACCACAAAGGATGGTCTGAAATTAAACTTTAACTAAAAGCAGTTATGGTGGGTAGTTACATCCTAGGCCGATACCTTCACTGACAAGGTCAACCTTTATCTTAACTGAACCTGTCTGTCTTTTTGCATGTATAATAACATACCCTTGAAATGTCTGGGTAACTTATAACTCCCCTTTTTCTGGACCCCTTGGGGCACAACCTAATGTGCATGGGCAACAGGACAGATAACACAAATTCCTTTATTATTATCATGTTAACTTTTCCTGCACCCACCTAAGTATGTGTCTATCATTTTACTTTTTATCCAATCACAGGGGTTTACTTGCTTTGCTTTCTCTCACCTCTCTACCACCAATGGATTTCATGTAACCCACCTATGTCCTTTCCTTTGATTATATATAAATATAGATGTAACCCACCATTCTCCAGAGCATTAGCTCAATCCTTTGAAGTTCTGCTTCCAGCAGTTGTGAACAGTTTGGCTCAAATAAACTCACAAAAATTCTTTATAGGATTGAATGTTTTTATGTTAACACTGTCAAAAGGAAATGAGTTTGAAAAGTAAACAAAGCCACAAAAATATAAGTCTAAGGTATGCTTAATTTCTGACTGGTCCTTTTTCATGTGTTTGAAATTCTCACTAAGATTCTTGTAAGTCTCACTAAGTCCCTTAAAGCTCTCATTAAATCCCTTTAAGCCCTCATTAAGATCCTCTAGCAACCTTATAATCATTTTTTTTGAACTTTGTATCCAGTAGTTTGCTTGCTTCCATTTCTGTTCATTTGTGTCATGTTTCTTTGCCTCTGCATTTTGTCTCCACTTCCCTGCATTTATTTATATGTATTAGGTAGATCTCCTGGACTTGGTATAGTGGCCTTGTGTAGTAGATGTCCTGTAGGGCCCAATGGCTCAGCCTTCCCAGTCTTCTGAGCTGGGCTCTATAGCTGCAGCTCTGTGTATGCTGTGTGCACAATCTTGTTGTAGTTGAGCCTTGATTGTTGTTGGCATCACTGGGAGGAAGTGACCTCTAGACCAATTGTCTGTGAGGACCAGCTTGAAAGTGCCCAGTTGTGAAGCAAGGCAGGCTGGTGCTAGTGCCAGGTCTTGGGCCTCTTATTGACAGGTTTGGGGCATGCTGACACCGGCTGCTGCTTGTTTGAGAGATTTTAGCAAAGTCTGAAGCCTCAGCTGGAACAGGCCATTCATGTGGAAAAGCTGCTGCAAACACTTTGGCTGGGGCTACAAACTGAGTGGGGCAGGGTCTCAGGGAATCACTAGGATGGAGCAAAAAGTGTGGCCATACTGATGGAAACTCAGATATAGCTGCCAGTCAGCTCTGCATCAGGGGAGGTTCCAGCACAGAAGCAATGACCCCTGTGAGCACCCCAGTCTAAGGAAAAACTGCCCCTATGTTGCTGCCCCAATGCCTGACAATCCAGTTCCTCCCTGTATATCCCTGCATCCCCCAAAGCCACTGCCCAGCACTAGAGCTCAAAGGAAGCAGGACCATGTAAGTTTGTGTGCGGGCCCCTTTAAAGAAACTTCTGAGCCCAGCTGGAGTGGCTCAGTGGTTGAGCATTGACCTATGAGCCCCAAGGTCACAGTTTAATTCCCGGGCAGGGCACATGTCTGGGTTGCGGGCTCAGTACTGAGTAGGGGGCATGCAGTAGTCAGCAATAGTTGATTCTCACTCATCATTGATGTTTCTATCATTCTTTCCCTCTTCCTTCCTCTCTGAAATCAATAAAGATATATGTATATTTTTAAAGAGAAACTGCTGGGTCTCTAGCAGCCTTGGTGTCACTCAGCCACAATCCCCACTGGTTTTTTACAGCCTGAGGTTACAGGGACTTCTCTTCCAAGCTCTGGAACCTGGGGCTGAGTTTTTGGTGTGGGGCTGGGACTCCTTTCTTCTCATGATGGAGATATCCCTCCTGATTAAAAACACATCACACATGGGTGTTGCATCAGCCCGTTCTGCACCTCTGCTCCTCGTACTAGTCTCAATGTGCTTTATTCTTTCTCTAGTTGTAGGACTTTCATTTAGATAGATGTCAGGTGGTTCTGAATGATGGTTGTTCTGTATTTTTGTTGTAATTTTGATGTGGTTGTGGGAGGTGGTTGTGGGAGTATTGGTGCTTACCTATGCCACTATTTTGGTTTTCTCTCTAAAAATAACTTTTTAAGGACTTTAAAAAATGCATCACATACAATTCTGTTTTAAATAATTTGATATGATGTGGTACCTCTGCCAACTCTATAACACCATCCCTAACACACACACACACACACACACACACACACTTTATAATTTTAAAAAGAATTCTGCATAAATAATAGCTTGTGTACATAGTTACTTGAGGTAATCAAGAAACAATGAGGCTGCAGCAATGGCACCATTTTGAAGGGGAGAGTGGCCTCACTTCTACCTGGGGAGACCTCAGATACCACTCAGAACCCTATAGCCATATTGGCTAGGGACCAGCTGGCATGGCTGCAAACCCACGAACACTGAGATTCCAACCTTCCCAGCCACGGGCTCCTAAAAAGTTTGTACAGGGGGAGACAAAATGGCGGCTGAATAGGCAGACAGGTCTGGCGCCTTCTCATGGAGCAGATAGAAGAAACATCTGAATCGAATAACATCCACCCAGAATTAGAGAATTGAACACAGCTGGCAAGACAATCTATGGTCAGAAAGGTCAGAAGTTGCCTGGAGAGCAGTGGGATTGGAGCTCTGGGCTGGAGGGAGAAACATGTGCAGCCAGGAATAGAGTGTCAGAGGGAGACTGTGCTGCACCAACTCCACGTCTCTGGGGACACATGTAGCGCTTGACTGTGGAAGGGTGTCCACAGGTCTGCTAACAGCAGGGGCCTTTAGATCTCAGCCCACAGCCATGGTAGGCTGCACCCAGAAAGGCAGCCTGAAGTTCTGCACCAGCTGCACAGTGCCAGGGGGACAGAGATGTACAGCAGTGCAGTTGCTCTGTCTTTATAATTTTCTTTCTTTTACTCACTAAACCCAGGGCACAGGATCTTTCAATTACAAACACTAACTGAGGCTGTGGTGCAGGGAAAGGTGGTTTTGTGGAAGCTGGGAACAAAATAGGGAGAGGCGATCAGGAAACCAGCTCTGGGACAGTCCATTTCCTCCAACACTAAAAGATATTTTTCTCCTGAAGACCAGGCCCCTCCTAGCAGCGGAGCCACACCCAGCCTTTAGCTCAGCAGGGAAACAAAGATTCGAAATACCCACAGGGAGCCCTCAGGGTTGGGGTTGAGGGCCATTTGATCCTGGAAACTAATACAGAAACACTGCCCCCTAAAGGCCGTGTCAGAAATAGACACTTGTGTAAATATGCCTGAGTGCAGGCAGACAAACAAAGCAGGCAGGTTGATCCTGCCTGCCTGAAATCAAGGCTGTGGTGTCTGACATAGAGGAGTGGTGGCAGACAGGTCTGGCGCCTTCTCATGGAGCAGATAGAAGAAACATCTGAATCGAATAACATCCACCCAGAATTAGAGAATTGAACACAGCTGGTGAGACAATCTATGGGCAGAAAGGTCAGAAGTTGCCTGGAAAGCAGTGGAGAGAACAGTAGAGAGGGGTCTTAAACCAGCCCCCATGGGACATTAAAACTCAGCTGAAGTGAACGAATTTAACTATTTCACTTTTTTATTTTTTATCTTTTACTAAAGGAACTATTTTTCTCTTTTATTTATTTTACTTTTTCATTATTTTTATTTATTATTATATTTTAATCTTTCATTTATTTTTATCTTTTTTTGTATTAGTGTACTACATTCTATTTTTATTTTTATTTTTTTACCATTATTTTACTCTATCTCATTTTTTCCTTTATGCCAACTCTTTCTTCTTCACTTCCCCCTTTTTCATCCTGTTTCTCTTTTCTTGTTCTTGCTTTAGTTTTTGTCTCTCCTTTCTTTTTACTCCTTGTTAAAAATTGATCTTCTTTATCTGCTTTACTGACACATTACTGTTATAGTAATCTCTGTTGATTTACTTATATCTCTAATTTCCTCTCCCCTGCTCCAAGTCCATACACCATTCTCTTTTCCCTTTCTTTGATGGCCAATTTTTTTTCTTGTTTTTGTTGTTTGTTTGATTGTTCGTTAGTTTGTCTTTTTTTGTTTTTTATTTTATGCTTTTGTTTTTTTCTCCCTCACTTGTTCTCTTCCTCTACTAATAGCTTAATTAGTTTCACTCACCAAACTCAGGCCTACCTGCTCTCTACTCTATTCTTTTCCAAAAATAGATAAATATATAGATAGATTGGCAAACACCAACAGCAAAGTAAGACTCTTAAAGGCTGCCAGAGAGAGACAGAAAGTTACCTATAAGGGATCTCCCATTAGACTATCAATTGATTTCTCAACAGAAGCACATCAAGCCAGAAGGGAATGAAATGAAATATACAAAATGATGCAAAGCAAGGGACTGAATCTAAAATACTATACACAGCAAGGCTATCATTCAAAATTAAAGGTGAAATTAGGAGATTCACAGACAAAAAAGGGCTAAGGGAGTTTATTACCACCAAACCAGCAATGCAAGAAATCCTAAAGGGACTGCTGTAAAAAAGAAGAAATAGGAAGGAAAGAAGGAACACAGGCATAAATAATAAAAATGGTGACAAACAAGTACCTATCGATAATAACCTTAAATGTAAATGGATTAAATGCTTCAATCAAAAGACATAGGGTATCTGAATGGTTAAGAAAACATGACCCAAATATCTGCTGTCTATAAGAGACCTACCTCAGAACAAAGGATTCACACAGGCTGACAGTGAAGGGATGGCAAAATATTTTTTCAGGCAAATGGAAATGAAAAAACAACAACAAAAAAACCTGGGGTAGCAATACTTATATCTGACAAATTACTGGTAGACCTCAAAGTAAAGGCCATAACAAGAGGTTATGAAGGAAGGCCACTTCATAATAATAAAGGAAGCAATTCAACAAGAGTATATAATTCTGGTAAACATATATGTACCCAATACAGGAGCACCCAAATACATTTAAAAAAAAAAAACTTCTGGGAGAGACCAACAGCAATATACTCATAGTAGGGGACTTTAATACTCCATTGACACCACTGGATAAATCCTCTAAACAATCAGCAAAGAAATGTCAATCCTAAATGACTCACTAGATTAGATGGAATTAATTGACATCTTTAGGACATTTCACCCCAAAGCTACAGAATATACATTCTCCTCAAGTGCACATGGAGCATTTTCAAAGATAGACCACATATTGGGTCATAGGCAAAGTCTTATCAAATTCAAAAAGATAGAAATCCTATCAAGCATCTTCTCAGATCACAATGACATAAAATTAGAAATCAACTACAATAAAAACAACGAAAAAAATCAAACACTTAGAGGCTAAATAGCATGCTATTAAACAATTATTGGGTTGCCAAAGAGATCAAAGAAGAAATAAAAAGCATCCTGGTAACAAATAGCAATGAAAACACAACAATCCAAAATCTATGGGACACAGTTTAAGCAGTCTTGAGAGGGAAGTTCAAAGCTCTACAGGCCTACCTCAAAGACCAAGAAAAAAATGGTAATAAATTATCTAACCCTACAACTCAAAAAATTAGAAAGAGAGCAACAAGAAAAGCCCAGAGTAAGCAGAAGGAAGGAAATAAGATAGGAGTGGAAACAAACGACATAGAGATGCCCCCCCTCCGCCCCAAATACAAAAGATCAATAAAACCAAGAGGTGGTTCATTGAAAGGATAAACAAGATTGATGAACCTCTAGCTAGGTTCACCAAGAAGCAAAGAGAGAGGACCCTAATAAAAAAGTCAGAATGAAAGAAGTGAAGTAACAACTAACTCCACAGAAATACAAAGGATTATGAAAAAATACTATGAACAACTCTATTGCAACAAACTGGACAACCTAGACAAAATAGACATATTCTTAGAAAAATATAAGTTTTCAAAACTCAATCAGGAAGAATTAAAAACAAACAAACACCTAAATATGACAATAACTACCAAAGAAATTTAATCGGTAATCAAAAATCTTTCAGCAAACAAAAGCCCTGGTATGGATGGCTTTACAGGGGGATTTTACTGAACATTCAAAGAAGAATAAAAACCTATCCACCTCAGGCTATTCCAAAAAAATTCAAGAGGAAGACATGCTTCCAGGCTCTTTCTATGAAGCCAGTATTATCCTAATTCCAAAACCAGATAAAGACACCACCAAGAAAGAGAACTACTGGCCAATATCCTTGATGAACATAGATGCTAAAATCCTCAACAAAATTCTAGCAAATCAGATTCAGCATTACATTAGAAAGATCATACACCATGATCAAGTGGGATTTATTCCGGCAATGCAAGGATGGTACAATATCTGCAAATCAATAAACGTGATACATCACATAAACAAATTGAGAGACAAATATCACATAATCATCTCAATTGATGCAGAAAAAGCATTTGACAAAATCCAACACCCTTTTTTTGATTAAAAACTCTCAGCAAAGTGGAAATAGAGGGATCATACCTCAACATAATAAAAGCCTTATATGAAAAACCTACAGTCAACATCATACTCAATGGGCAAAAACTAAATCCATTTCCCCTAATAACAGGAACAAGACAGGAATGCCCTCTTTCACCACTCATGTTCAGCATAGTACTGGAAGTGCTAGCCATAACGATCACACAAGAAGAAGAAATAAAAGGCACCCAAATTGGAAAAGAAGAAGTAAAACTGTCATTATTCGCAGATAACATCATACTGTACATAGAAAACCCCAAAGACTCCATGCGAAAACTACTAGATTTAATAAATGAATTTGGCAAGATAGCAGGATACAAAATTAACACCCAGAAATCTATGGCCTTTTTTATAAACCAATAATGAACTCACAGAAAGAGAAACAACAAAAAAAATACCATTTACCATTGCACCAAAATAATTAAGATACCTAGGAAAAAACTTAACTAAGGAGATAAAAGACCCGTACTTGAAAAACTATAGGACATTGATAAAAGAGACAGAGGAAGACATAAGCAAGTGGAAGAACATACCGTGTTCATGGATTGCTGGAATCAACGCCATTAAAATGTCCATACTCCCCAAAGCAATTTATAGATTCAATACAATCCCCATTAAAAACCAATGATATACTTCACAGACCTAGAACAAACTCTCCAAAATTCATATGACATAAAAAAGGACCCTGAATAGCCACAGCAATCCTGAGAAAGAACAAAGTTGGAGGGATCACAATACCACATATAAAGCTATATTACCAAGCCACGGTTCTTAAAACTTCCTGGTACTGGCACAAGAACAGACATATAGACCAATGGAACAGAACAGAGAACCCAGAAATAAACCCAAGCCATTATGTTCAATTAATATTTGACAAAGGAACCAAGACCATACAGTGGTATCAAGACAGTTTCTTCAATAAATGGTGCTGGGAAATTTGGTCAGATACATGCAAAAAAAAAAAAATGAAACTAGATCACCAACTTACACCATACACAAAAGCAAACTCTATATGGTTAAAGGACTTAAATGTAAGACGGAAACCATAAAAATCTTAGAAGACTCCATAGGCAGCAAAATACAGCTCCCAGGGCAATGGAAACTAAGGAGAAAATAAACAAATGGGGCTACATTAAAATAAAAAGCTTTTGCACAGCAAAAGAAACCATTAACAAAACAAGAAAGCCCACTGCATGTGAGAACACATTCGCCAATGCTATTTGAGATAAGCATTTAATCTCCAAATTTATAGGGAACTCATACAACTTAACAAAAGGAAGATAAACAATCCAATCAAAATATGGACAAAGGACCTAAATAGACAGTTTTTAAAAGAAGACATTCAGAAAGCCAAGGGACATATGAAAACATGCTCAAAGTCACTAATCATCCAAGAGATGCAAATCAAAAGGACAATGCGGTACCCTCTCACACCTGTCAGAATGGCTCTCATTAACAAATCAACAAATGACAAGTGCTGGAGAGGATGTGGAGAAAAAGGAACACTTGTGCACTGCTGTTGGGAATGCAGACTGGTGCAACCACTGTGGAAAACAGTGTGGAGTTTTCTCAAAAAGTTAAAAATGGAACTTCCATTTGACCCAGTAATCCCACTTCTAGGAATATATCCCAAGAAATCAGAAAGGATATATGCACCCCTATGCTCATAGCAGCACAGTTTACAATAGGTAAGATTTGAAAATAGCCTATGTGCCCATCAGCAGATGAGTGGATTAGAAAACTGTGGTAGAACTACGCAGTGGAATGCTACACTGCTATCTACTTATATAAAAACCATGGTTGGTGTTTGTCACGACCACAACCGCCCCAACCAAGCAGAAGGAAGTCAGTCCTCCAGGGGTTGTCTTGGCAATGGCTGTGTCCTCCCCCAAGCTGTTTCCAGGAGCTGTTTCCTGTAAGGGCGGGGTTTGAGTCAGGAACCCACCCTGGGAGCACGGAGGCAGATCTTTCTAAAGTGTGCCTCGCGCTTGCACGGCCAGGTGTGAACCTGAGTAGGGGCGGCTGAAAGGCTTAGAAAAGACAGACAAGAGAATGAAATCCGGGTCTTGGTGGGACACTGCTTCTCTGAGAGACAGCGACCATGCCCACAGCCTTTATTTTATAGCAGATGCTACGAGGCAAAGTAAGGGCGTAACCGAGAACCAACATTCTCCTGGGTTTCAATCCTACTCAACTACATGCACCTGAACTCTATCAAGCCTACATCACTCAGGCATGTGGGGCCATGTGTTTTGATCGTAGGTTCAAGCTTAAAACTATAGCTGTTGGCTATAATTGTGCTGGGAGGCCCCTGCCCTCAAAGATGGGACTTGCATGTGGCAATGAGAGGACTGTGCCTTCTCATCAATCCAAGGCTTGAACCTGTCCAAAACACTGTAGCGTCTCTTCACAATAAAGTTTTAATTCTGTTTCTTTGTTACTAATGTTGTGGCCCCAACCCATAACAAAGAAACAATTTCTGGAGGATGAGGCCCAGGGATCAGGATTTTAAAAAGATTCCCAGATGATTCTAATGTGCAGCCAAGGTTGAGAACCACTGCTATAGATAATACTAAAAATATATCTAAACGTGCGATTCTTTGTCCAGAAAATGAGCATGTTCAAAAATTAAATGAAGAAAATTTGGATATAGTCAATGGAGATTTTCACACATATTTGAGTGATGATTCCATTGATTCCACAGATGATGCTGAAAAGGAAAATGTTCCCATCGAATTTCTTAATAGTATTACTCCTTCAGGAATGCTGTGTCATAAATTAAAATTGAAAGTGGGTGCAATCATCATGCTATTGAGAAATCTCAATAGTAAATGGGGTCTTTGTAATGGTACCAGATTTATTATCAAAAGATTACGACCTAACATTATTGAAGCTGAAGTATTAACAGGATCTGCAGAGGGAGAGGTTGTTCTGATTCCAAGAATTAATTTGTCTCCATCTGACACTGGCCTCCCATTTAAATTGATTCGACAACAGTTTCCCATGATGCCAGCATTTGTGATGACTATTAATAAATCACAAGGACAAACTCTATACAAAGTAGGCATATTCCTACCTGAACCCGTTTTTGCACATGGTCTGTTATATGTTGCTTTCTCTCGAGTTTGAAGAGCATGTGATGTTACTGTTAAAGTTCTAAGTACTTCATCACAAGGGAAATTAGTTAAGCACTCTGAAAGTGTTTTCACTCTTAATGTGGTGTACAGGGAGATATTAGAATAAGTTTAATCACTTTATCAGTCATTGTTTGCATCACTGTTGTTTTTATATCATGTTTTTGTTGTTTTCATATAATGTTTTTGTCGTTTTTATATCATGCCTCTGTTGTTATACCCTTTTGTTACTGTTTATTAATAAATTTATATATTATTTTCATATACATTTTACTAATTTCCTTTCATCTCTCACACTTCTATTATAGAGAAAGGGCAAATAGCAATATTAAAATATTTCTGCTAATCAATTCTCTTTTTAAAAAATATATTTTATTAATTTTTTACAGAGAGGAAGGGAGAGGGATAGAGAGTTAGAAACATCGATGAGAAAGAAACATCAATCAGCTGCCTCCTGCACACTCCCCACTGGGGATGTGCCCGCAACCAAGGTACATGCCCTTGACCGGAATCGAACCTGGGACCCTTGAGTCCTCAGGCCAATGCTCTATCCACTGAGCCAAACTGGTTAGGGCAATTAGTTCCCTTTTAATGTGCACGAATTTCATCCACCGGGCTACTAGTAAAAGAGAAGGAACTTTTACCATTTGCAACAGCATCGATGGAATTGGAGAGCATTATGCTAAGCAAAATAAGCCAGTGGGAGAAAGATAAATATCACATGATCTCACTCATATGTGGGATATAATGATCAACATAAACTAATGAGCAAAAATAGATCCAGAGACAAGGTAGCACTGAACAGACCATCCAACCTCAGAGAGAAGGCTGGGGAGGGGGAGTTAGAGAGCAACCAAAGAACTTGTATGTATGCATATTTGCATAACCAATGGACACACACCATGGGGCGGTGGGGGCTTGCCCTTGGGGGTGGGAGTGGCCGAGGGGAGATCAATCATAGAAAAAGGAGACATATGTAATACTTTAAACAATAAAAAAGAAAAGAAAAATTTGATGAGTGTATGAAAAAAGCTGTGATACATTTACACAATGGAATACTAGTCAGCCGGAAAACAGAAGAAAATCTTACCTTTTGCAATAGCATGGGTGGGCCTGGAGAGCATTATGCTAAGTGAAATAAGCCAGTCAGAGGAAAGCAAGTACCATATGGTTTCACTTATATGTGGAATCCAATGAATAATACAACATAACTAACAAAGAGGCGACAGTCTCATGGATATGGAGAACAGACTGACAGCTGGCAGAGGGGAGGTTTAGGGGCTGGGTGAGAAAGGTGAAGGGATTAAGAAAGAAACAAAAGAGAAAGACTCAGGGACACAGACAAAAGTATGGTGATTGCCAGAGGGAAAAAGGTGGGGGGAGGTAGGAGAAGGTAAAGGGAGGGTAAATGGTGATGTAAGGAGACTTGACTTGGGGTGGTGAATACACAATACAGTGTACAGATGATGTGTTGTAGAACTGTATACCTAAAACCTATATAATTTTATTAACCAATGTCACACCAATAAATTCAGTAAAAAGTAACAATTAAAGATAAAGACAACTTTAATCATGAAAAAAGAAAAAGAAAAAAGAAACAATGAAAGGTTCTGTGTTTACTATATAGGTAGGTGTTGCTGATTTAGGTGGGTCCTGCTTGTATAGGTGGATGCATATAGATTTGTCCTGCCTCTTTTG
Organism: Myotis daubentonii; assembly: GCF_963259705.1. Classification (NCBI taxonomy): domain Eukaryota; kingdom Metazoa; phylum Chordata; class Mammalia; order Chiroptera; family Vespertilionidae; genus Myotis; species Myotis daubentonii. Next base: position 102,659,321 of record NC_081840.1, read on the forward strand.
GTGAGTGTTTTGTGATATTGAGAGAAGAGAGATTTTCTAACATATTCTTGTCTTTTTCTTTTAACTTTACACACATCCTGATGAACCTACTGCCATCAAGTTAATCTTTCTAATCTACCTAAGTAATTCTTCTGTCATAAATCTCAAGTTTCTCTCCACTGGAATAGATAAAAGTAAATTTTAGAAGTGGAAGAGTTGTTCAAGATCAGTTTATTCAATCCTGTTCTTACATTGAGGGAGGTTTTGGAATCTGGGGAGTTACATCTGTGACAGAAACAGAATTTGTACCCATCTCTCTGACTTTAAGTCTGCAATTTTTTTTTTTTAAGAAGAGAAATGATTGCACAGTTTTCTGGGTGTTTTAGAAATATTGCAATTTTATTTTTTACAACTATTCTTTCAGGCAGATAGTATTAAATTCATTTTTATAAAGTAAAATGTTTATGAATTAACTTTATTTTAATGAGTAAAGTGAGGTTCAGCAAAGTTTAGTAACTTGAACAAACTTACATCATGAGAGAACAATTAAAATTATATTTTTATATAGGGCTTTTAAATTTCAAAGCCAGTGTTATTTCTTCATCACCCTTTCACTATTATTTTTCTACAAATTCACATATCATTTGAGTATATAAAATGGATTTTATGTACCTTTTATATACCTTTATAACACCTTGTGTAGGTGGGTAATTATTGAATATTTACAGAGAAAGGAGGGAGAAAGGGAGGAAGAAAGGGACAGAAAAAGATAGGGGAGGGAGAGGGAAAAGAGGAATGGAGGAAGGGAATGAATAAGAGAAGAAGGGAAGGATGGAGGAAAGGAAGGAGGGATGGCGAGGAGGAATTAGATAAATATTCAGGTCTCCTGAGGCCAAACCCATTGTCTACTCCACTATACAAAATGCTATCTTAAATATTATTGATCAGAATGAATGAAAGTATAAGCTTACATTGAATTATCTTGATGTATTTCTGGTTTCCAGCCTTCTTTTGTGTGAGGAAATATAAATATGTCGATTTAAAATAGTCTGTGCTTGTCAGTTAGCATGAGTTATGAGAATTAATGCAAAATTTAACAAAGAAATTTATCTCAACTGCTTAAATAGAAGTGCATAAACTTAGAAATAATATTTGTACAATGCAGATCATTTAAAATACCTATTGTCAACTTGGTCTGAGAATTGACTGAATTAACTGAAGTGTGCCACTATATAAATATGAACCTTTTGCATGTTTTACCTCTAACAATCATTTATTTATTTCAGAAGTGAAACAGAATCATTTGAATTTCCTTTAGATCTATAGAACTTTAGTTTATTTAAGTAATAGATCATTGTATTTGTAACTTTCTGCACTTATGGTTTTTGTCTACCTTACTGCAAAGAAAGGGCTAGAGGGGGCTAATGGTGGCATCTGCAGAAAATACTCAGAAAAAAGGGCTTAATGAACTGACTGTTCTGCATGAGGAGGTTCCCTTACCTAGTGGTTTTTTAAAAATGTATTTTTTATTGATTTCAGAAAGGAAGGGAGAGAGAGAGAGAGAGATAGAAAAATCAATGATGAGAGAGAATCATTGATTGGCTGCATGGGCCCTGGCTAGGAATTGAACCATGACCTCCTAGTTCAGTGGTTCTCAACCTGTGGGTAGCGACCCCTTTGGGGGTCAAATGACCCTTTCACAGGGGTCGCCTAAGACCATTGGAAAACACATATAAAATTACATATAGTTTCTGTGATTAATCACTATGTTTTAGTTATGTTCAATTTGTAACAATGAAATCGGGGGTCACCACAACATGAGGAACTGTATTAAAGGGTTGCAGCATTAGGAAGGTTGAGAACCACTGTCCTAGTTCATAGGTTAATGCTCAACCACTGAGCAATGCTGGCTGGGCTTTACCTAGTGATTTTATAACAAGAACTAGAGGCCCGGTGCACAAATTTGTGCACAGATGAAATCTCTCTGCCTGGCCAGCAATCGGGCCAATCAGGGCCATCTTTCCCAGTTCTGATTGGGGCCATTTGGGGCTGGTGACCAGGGAGAGGCTTCGGGAGGGACTGAGGGGGGGCTCCAGCCAGCCTCCACTGGGAGCTTGGGTGGCTGGGGGGCTTGGCCAGCCTTCAAACAGCAATCAGCCCCTCACCCAGACTGGCCAGCACCCCAGCAGGACCCCCCACCCTGAAGGGGCTGTGGCCAGGCTACAAACAGCCATCATCCCCTCACCCAGGCTGGCCACACCCTCATGGGGTAAGGGTCCCTGCTGGGGGGCTTGGCCAGTCTGAAAACAGCCCTCAGCCCCTCACCCAGGCTGTTCAGGCACCCAAGCGGGACCCCCACCCTGATCCGGGACACCCTTCAGGGCAAACCAGCTGCCCCCAACTATGCACCAGGCCTCTATCCTATATAATAAAAGGGTAATATGCAAATTGACCCTAACAGCAGAACAACTGGGAATGACTGGTCACTATGACACACACTGACCACCAGGGGGCAGATGCTCAATGCAGGAGCTGCCCCCTGGTGGTCAGTGTGCTCCCACAGGGGGAGCTCTGATCAGCCACAAGCCAGGCTGCCGGCTGCCAGTACAGCAGTTGTGGTGGGAGCCTCTCCCGCCTCCTCAGCAGCACTAAGGATGTCTGACTGCAGCTTAGGCCTGCTTCCTGCTGGCAAGTGGACATCCTCCAAGGGCTCCTGGGCTTCCAGAGGGGTGTCTGACTGCTAGCTTAGGCCCAATTCCCTGGAGAGGGGGCCTAAGCCAGCAGGTGGTCATTCCCCAAGTGGTCCCAGACTGATAGAGGGCACAGGCTGGACTGAAGGACGCCCCCCCCCCCTGCCCCAAGTGCACAAATTTTTGTGCACCAGGCCTCTAGACCTATATAATGAAAAGCTAATATGCAAATTGACCAAACAGTGGAACAATCGGTCGCTATGACGTGCACTGGCCACTAGGGGGGCAGATGCTCATCACAGGAGCTGTCCCCTGGTGGTTATTGCACTTTAACAGGGGGATCAGCACTCAACCAAAAGCCAGGCTGATGACTGGTGAGTGCATTGGCCGTGGCAGCGCTAGGGATGTCTGACTGACGACATCCCTCAAGGGTTCCCAGACTGCAAGAGGGTGCAGGCCAGACTGAGGGACACTCCCCGCCCCCCAAGTGCATGAATTTCGTGCACTGGGCCTCTAGTTATAAATAACATTGCAATGAACATAGGGGTGCATGTATTCTTTAGAATTCGTGTTTTGTGTTTCTTAGAATAAATATCCAGAAATGAAATTGCTGGTCATAAGGCAGTTCCATTTTTAATTTTTTGAAGATCCTCCATCACGTTTTCCATAGTGATTGCACCAATCTACATTCGTACCAACAGTGCATGAGGGTTCCTTTTTCTCCACAACCTTGTCAGCACTTGTTGACTTATTGATGATAGCCATCTGACAGGTGTAAGGTGATATCTCATAGTGATTTTAATTTGCATCTCTCTGTCAATTAGTGATATTGAGCATCTTTTCATTGGCCGGCCATCTGTAGCTGAGTCTTGATTGCTGTTGGCCCACCTATTGGTTAGATTGGCTCTCAGGGTGGGTGATAGTGAGGATTTACATTGACCATATTGTACAAGCTACTGTGTGGGGCCAACCCCATGAAGCAGAATTTGCCCCAGCAGGGTCTTGTACTTGTGGAGATATTCCTTTGGATGTGTTGTTTGTGAAGCTAATTGGGTTATGCTCTGATATGATATTAATCCTGCCACCAGCTGTTTTGGTTCTGGGGCCTCTTGGGAGGGACTCCAGTTCAGGTCAATGTCAGGTGCTACCTGTGACCCACTCTGGGATACCTGTTTGGAAGTACAAAGTGATTTGTAGTTTGTGACTGCTTTTGCTGGGCCTGGGATAGGCATAGGAGGGACAAAGCTGCCCACCAAGGCCTTTTTTCTCTTTCTTAAATATTTTTATTGATTTCAGAGAGGAAGGGAGAGGGAGGGAGATAGAAACATCAATGATGAGAGAGAATCATTGATAGGCTGCCTCCTGCACACCCCCTAGAAGAGATAGAGCCTGCAGTCTGGGCATGTGCCCTTGACTGGAATCAAACCCAGGACCCTTCCAGCAAGACCTAGAGAACCTGTTTGAAGAAATAATGATAAAATAAACTTCCCTATCCTGGTGAAGGAAGATGTCAAAAAAGCTTAGGAAGCACAGAGTCCCAATCAAAATGAACCCAAAGAGACCCACACTAAGACATATCATAATTAAAATGGCCAAGATTAAAGACAAAGAGATAATGTTAAAGGCAGCAAAATAGAACCAGTTACCTAAAAGGGTGTTCCCATAAGGCTGTCAGATGATTTCTCAACAGAAACACTTCAGGCTAGAAGGGATTGCATAGGAGGGACAAAACCAGCTAGGGCCAACCAGCTAGGGCCAACACCTTTTTTCACCAGCACTGAGTCCAGGTGCAAATCAGCAAAAGGCTCACATATCTGAGATCTGCCTCCACCTGCTAGCTGCCTGTTAGGCTTTGTCACTGATAGAGCCTCTGGTGGTACATGAATTGCATGGTGTAGGTTCTCAGTGAATCACCAGGTAGGAATTAATGGTATTCATCAGATTAGTACAGATCAAACTTAGCACCAGTGTTGAGTCTCAGGCCACTCAGCAAAAGTCCCAAGGTACACCAAGGCCAGCACCACTATCTGGTGCCTGCAGACCTTTGTGGTAGAGAAGGGTTTCAGGGAGTCATTAAGGAGAGGCCAGCAGAGTTCATTGGGTCCAAACACACCAAGATTTGGTGGTGTGAAGGGAGGACTCTGCACAAGAACAAAGGCACTGGCCAGGAATGCAAGGTAAAATAGCCCCTACCCTAGAGCCACACAACTCAGTCTCTCCTTGAGGCTTCCATAACCTCCTCAAGAACCCTCCAAGAAAGTATACAATGCAGGCCAAGGCTTGCCCCAGCCAGCTGACTCCTCTGCAGAAAGTGAACTTGGAAGGGCCAGGCCACCATGAGTTGGGAGGGGCTAGTTCCTCTGTTGAGAAAGCACCAGTCAGGAATGTGGGGAGTAGGTTTTGGGAATGGTCCATACCCCAGAACCACACAACTCAGTTTCTGATAGCCCCCGAGTCCACTTGGTCTTCCTCAAGAGCTCTCCACAGAATCTATACCATGGGCCCAGGCAGCTGACTTCTTTACAGGACATGAGCTGGCAGGATAAGGGTACAGGGAGTCAGAAGGGGGGCTGTGGTATTTTCACAGGCTGATGCCATAAGGAGGGGAGTGCTAGACCCCGGAAATGTGTCATCTGTGTGATATGGCAAAGGGATTCAGATAAGGAACTCTGGTGGCTGTCCCTTCCCTAGAGCCACACAATCCAGTCTTTCCTTACATGACTTTCAGCTGCTCTGTCTTCCCTCTGCTGGAGACCAGGGTGAGTGGCTGTGGATGAGATTTGTGCAGTGTCTCTTTAAGAGGGCTTCTGGGTTTCTTCTAGCTGACTCCTGTCTCTCCCTGGAGGACAGTATCCTACAGATTTTCACAGCATAGTGATTAATCATAAAAACAATATGTAATTATATATGTGTTTTCCGATGGTCTTAGGCGACTCCTGTGAAAGGGTCGTTCAACCTCCAAAGAGGTCGCGACCCACAGGTTGAGAACCGCTGTTATATAGGCTCCTCTTACTAGATCTGGTGTTCTAGGCTGGGAATCCCAGTGTGGGGCTGAGATCCCTTGCTTTTTTGGGGGGAGGGGGAGGCTTTGCAGCTGAGAAAACCCTCTGGATTTTTTTTCTTTCTTTATTGATTGAGGTATTACATATGTGTTCTTATCCTCCCATTGCCCCCACCCCCTCCCTCGCTCATGACCTCACCCCTTGGTGTCTGTGTACATTGGTTATGCTTATGTGCATTCATACAAGTCCTTTGGTTGATCTCTCCCCCTTACCCCCACCTTTTCCAACCTTCCCTCTGAGGTTTGAGCATCTGATCAATGCTTCTCTGTCTTTTTCTTCTGATCTGTTTTTGTTTATCAGTTTATGTTGTTCACTATATTCCACAAATGAGTAAGATCATGTGATATTTATCTTTCTCTGACTGACTTATTTCACTTAGCATAATGCTTTCAAGGTCCATCCATGCTGTTACAAATGGTAGGAGTTCCTTCCTTTTTACAGCAATGTAGTATTCCATTGTGTAGATGTACTACAGTTTTTTAATCCACTCATCTGCTGATGGGCACTTAACCCTCTGGATTTTCAACCACCACACATGGGTGTGGGGCCAGCCCTTTTCATGTCTATGCCCTTCCTACCAGTCTCAATGTGGCTTCTTTTATAAATCCTTGGTTATAAGACATCTGTCAGGTTGATTGTTCTATATTTTATTTGTAATTTCAGTTTGGTCCTAGAAGGAAGTGAGTGTAACTTCCACCTACTCCACCACTGCTATTTTGGATCTTCTCTTCCTTTCCTTTTTGAACGTTCTTTAGTTATCCAGATTGCCTTATTTCAGAGATATTTCCTTTTCTTGGCTTGGAAAATGATTCATGATCCTGGTCCCCTTCTCTTCTAGAATATATTCTTGTCTTGATATTCCACTTTCTAAGAGCCACACTTTCTTCCAGTGGTAGTGGGTAGAGGTAGGGTCATAAGATACACCAATTCCTGTCAATGTTTTCACTAGCTAATACATTACTTTCTTGGTAATGACAAACTAAGGACTTTGGAGAACTAACATGTGGAACCTAAACTTATAATAATGTTTTCAGTTATTTTTAGACTATAATTATTTTTTATTTAGAAAGTAATAAACTGTCATTTGAATTTTGTTTTAAAATTCTCATGTTCCCAGCCTCAGGGTGTGAGAAATTTTAGGTAGCCTGTATGACCTATGCCAGTAGGATCTTACTTCCATTCTTAGGTATTACATGGGGAATACAGAACCCAGACACTTTTCTTCTGTTCCCAATCTGAGCATATTTCAGTTCCATTGTTCCTTGCCCCCAAAATCTTTTACTTCTCTTCACTCACATAAAATACTTAATGCTAATCTTTCAGGGGGTTAATATTTTTACAAAGTTGGCTTTACAAAAATGCTGGAGGCAAGAAATGACAAAGTTGATCTCCTGCTTGAAATGAGGGATAAAGGAAAAATAGTAAAACAATCACGTTACTATTCAATAAATTGGCTGGGTGCATTAGTTTTTTTTTCATCCATCAGACACCAATTTTTTTCTTTCATTATTGTACGTTTTAAAAGGCACAGAGAGACAGGTTACAAAATAACACAATATTTATATTATTCAGTAAAGTTATAATATAGATTAATAAATGGATGCATAAGTAGAAACATTTTTAAGTAAATGGGATTATATTACAGATGCAATGGTAATAAAATAATTGCATTTATTTTTAATTAAAGATAACAGGAAACAGGAGAGACAAAATGGTGGCGGTATTGACGGACGTGTCCCGTGCCTTGTCCTGGAGCAGATAGGGTGAGCAGCTGAAACGAATAACATCCAGCCTGAATTGGCAGAGGAGATTCATCTGGGAGACAGTTTGCAGCTGGGAAAGGCAGAGGACTCCTGGAGAAAGGGGACTGTTGGAGACTGCCGGATCGGGCTCCCCTAACCGAGCAGCCTCCACTGCTGCTGAAAACTCTCCCGGAGCAGCCGGCTCAGCCACGGAGACCACGCCATCTTGAGTTGATATTATTGGAAGCGTATACATCCAGAAACCCTGCAACCATGGCACTCAGGGGCTAGCTACGAACCCAGGAACACCGGATCTCAAGCAGCGTGAATATGCGGACTCAGACGAGCCCTGCTCCTCCTCACAGAAAGGTCATATTTCACCTAGATAAAGGTGTGGTTTGTAATTCAGGTTGGAGAGAGGAATGCGTGCAGGGAAATTCTGCGCCCAACAAAGTCCGCGGCCATCGGGGCCAGCGTTATCTGCGAGTGTGGAAGGGGTCCCACAGGGCTGCTGGCAGAAGGGAACTTTAAAAATCAGCCCATAGCTGGACTGGGTGCAAAAAGGCAGCCTCGGATTTTGCCAGTGTGCCAGCTGCTTAGTGCCAGGGGAGAGAGGACATGTGGAAGAGACTTTGGGGAGAATTGCGCACAGAGCTAGGTGGTGGAGGGTTGTGAGCTGGCGCATCTATTCAGGCTCTTCACCCCCCCCCCACCACCACCCCTTAAATCTTTGCATTTGATTATTAAACCCAATACATAGGATGGCCCAATTGGGGTCACTCACAGAGACTGCAGGGGAAAGTTGTTTTTGTGGAACTTAGGAATCAGAACAGGGAGTAACGATCAGGGAACCAGCTCTGGGGCAGTAGATTCTCCCAAACCAGTGTTAAGTGCGATAGGGAAAACAAAACCTAAATACTGGCTAGAGAGGACTTATAGCCTTGGAGGTCAACCCAGAAACGCTGCCACCCAGAGGCTGAACCACAAACTGACTCTCCTCTAAATACAAATAAAGGCAGTCCGGGAAACAAATACGGCCTGCTTTAAAATCAGGACTGTTGTTTACAACACGGAGGAACAGTGTATCACAGGGAACTTCAACACTCTCCTTAATACCTGACAGGACTAAGGCATGCCAAATAGAAGAGTAGAGGAAGTGAAGGCCATTCACTACTGCACATTTTAATTTTTTTCACCTTTTACTTAAGAAACTAAATTTTTTTCTTTTTTTATCACCTGATTTTACCTTTTTAATTACTACATTATTATTTTTAACCAGTTTTATTACTACTGCCATTTTACCTTTTTTTAAAGTGTCATTTTATTTTCTCTTTATTTTATTTTGGGATTAGTGTTCTACATTCTATTTTCATCTTTCCTTTAGCATCATTTTACTCTATCTCAACTTTACCTTTATGCCAAAACTCTCTTCCTCACTTTTCTCCTTTTGTTGTCCTGTTTCTCTTACCCTATTCCTGCTTTAGATTTTCTCTATTCCTTCATTTTACCCCCTGTTAAAATTTCACCCTACTTATATATCTGATTTCCAATCCCCTGCTCTGAGTCCACATACACCTCTCTCTTCTTTTTCTTCACTATCCAAATTTTTTCTCTCTCTGTCGTTTTGTTGTTGTTTGCTTGATTGTTGATTATATTTGCTTTTTTTATGCTTGTTTGTGAGATTCTTTCGCTTTTTCTTTTTATTAATTGTTTTTCCCCGGTTATTTTTTTCCCTCGCCTCGCTTGATATTAGTTGTTGTTTGTAGTTTGCATTCATCTCTAGGTATGTGTTGCTGGAATTTGTAGGGATTGGTGGCTGGTCTATTGGAGTTTTTCCCCATAAAAATAGTTTCTTCCCCTCTTCTATTTCATTCTCTTTCTTTTCTTTCCTACTTTTTTCCCTCCTTTTCCCAACTTCATTTTTGCACTCCTTTTTTTTCTATTTTTCTTTTTTATTTTTCTCTTCTTTCTCCCTTATCCCCTAATTCTCTTTGCTCTGGTGGCCACCTTTATTTGGGGTTATTAGTATCGTGAATATATTTGTGTTCAGTGCCTTGTGCATTGTGCCTTGTTGTGTTGTATTTTGTGCCTTTAAACCAAGGCAGAAGAGAGAGAACTACATAACCAAACACCTGGAGAAAAGAGATCATGGGGTGACAAAGAAACATCCCACATATGAAAGAAAAACAGGCATCACCAGAAAAGGAAGTAAACGAAATGGAGGCAATGGAGGCAAGCAACCTGTCAGAGAACAAATTCAGGGAAATGGTCATAAGGTGGATGAAAAGAATGGAAGACAAATTCAACACTATGTGTAAGAACCAAGAGGAAATGAAGAAGAACCAAGAAGAAATGAAAAATGACATCACTGCTATGAAGAACTAAATAGAACACATCAACAGTAGACTAGAAGAAGCAGAGGACTGTACCAGTGAGCTAGAAGACAAGGTAGGAAAAACTACCCAAGCAGAGCAGCTTCTAGAAAAAAAAAATTAAAAAGCAGAAGAGCCTAAGAGAATTTTGGGACAACACAAAAAGAAACAACATCCACACAATTGGGGTGCCAGAAGGAGAGGAAACTGAGCAAGGAATAGAAAACCTGTTTGAAAAAATAATGACAGAAAACTTCCCTGATATTGGGAAGAAAAAACTCACAGAAATCCAAGAAGCTCACAGAGTCCCAAACAAAATGAACCCCAAAAGACAGATGCCAAGGCACATTATAATTAAATTGGCAAACACTAACGACAAAACAAGAATCTTAAAAGTGGCCAGAGAGTGACAGAAAGTTATCTATAAAGGATCCCCCATCAGACTAGTGACTGATTTATCAACAGAAATACATCAGGCAAGAAGGGAATGGAATGAAATATACAAAGTCATGCAAAGGAAAAGTCTGAATCTAAGAATACTGTACCCAGCAAGGCTATCAATCAAAATTGAGGGTGAAATCAGGAGCTTCACAGACAAAAAAGGACTACAGGATTTTATTACCACCAAGCCAGCAATTCAAGAAATGCTAAAGGGTCTGCTGTAAAAAGAAAAAATAGGAAACGAAGAAGGAACACAAGGGTAAAGAATAAAAATGGTGACAAACAAGTATCTATCAATAATAACTTTAAATGTAAATGGATTAAATGACCCAATCAAAAGACATAGTGTAACTGAGTGGATAAGAAAACATGTCCCATATATCTGCTGTCTACAGGAAACCCACCTCAGAAAAAAAGACACACACAGACTGATGGTGAAAGGATGGAAAAATGTTTTTCAGGCGAATGGAAATGAAAAAAAAGCTGAGGTAACAATACTTATATCTGACAAATTAGATTTCAAAGTGAAGGACATAAAAAGAGATAAGGAAGGCCACTTTATAATACTAAAGGGAGCAATCCAACAAGAAGAAATAACAGTGGTAAACATATATGCACCCAATATAGGAGCACCCAAATACATAAGAAAACTTCTGGAGGAGATCAAGGGAGAGATTGACAGCAATACAATCATAGTGGGGGACTTTAATACCCCACTATCACCATTGGACAAATCCTCTAAACAAAAAAATCAGCAAAGAAACATCAATCCTAAATGACTCACTAGGTCAGATGGAATTAATTGACATCTTCAGAACATTTCACCCCAAAGCCACAGAATATACATTATTCTCAAGTGCACAGGGGTCATTTTCAAAGGTAGACCATATATTGGGTCACAGGCAAAGTCTCTTCAAATTCAAGAAGATAGAAATCATATCAAGCATCTTCTCAGATCACAATGGCATAAAACTGGAAATCAACTACAATAAAATCAATCCAAAAAAATCAAACACATGGAGACAAAATAGCATGCTATTAAACAATGTCTGGGTTACCAGAGATATCAAAGAAGAAATAAAAAACATCATGGCAACAAACGACAATGAAAACACAACAATCCAAACCTAAGGGACACAGCGAAAGCAGTCTTGAGAGGGAAGTTCATAGATCTACAAGCCTACTGCAAAAAACAAGAAACAATGATAATACATTACCTAACCCTATAACTCAAAGAGTTAGAAAGAGAGCAACAAGAAAAGCCCAGTGTAAGCAGAAGGAAGGAAATAATAAAGGTCAGAGTGGAGATAAAGGACATAGAGACCAAAAAAACAATACAAAATATCAACAAAACCAAGAGCTGGTTCTTTGAAAGGATAAACAAGATTGATGAACCTCTAGCCAGGCTCACCAAGAAACAAAGAGAGAGGACCCAAATAAACAAAATCAGAAATGAAAGAGGAGAAATAACAACAGACCCCACAGAAATACAAAGGATTGTTAAAAAATACTATGAACAACTCTACTCCAACAAACTAGACAACCTAGGAGGAAATATATTCCTAGAAAAATACAACCTTCCAAAACTTAATTAGGAAGAATCTAAAAATCTCAATAGGCCAATAACTATGGAAGAAATTGAATCAATTATCAAAAAGCTTCCAGCAAACAAAAGCCTGGGGCCAGACGGCTTCAAAGGGGAGTTTTACCAAACATTTAAGGAAGAACTAAAATCTATCTTCCTCAGAATTTTCCAAAAAATTCAAGAGGAAGGAACACTTCCAAGCTCATTCTATGAAGCCAGCATCACCCTAATACCAAAACCAGATAAAGACAACACAATGAAAGAGAATTACAGGCCAATATCCCTCATGAACATAGATGCCAAAATCCTCAACAAAATCTTAGCAAATCGGATCCAGCAGTACATCAGAAAGATCATACACCATGACGAAGTAGGATTTATCCCAGGGATGCAAGGATGGTACAATATCCACAAATCAATAAACATAATACATCACATAAACAAAATGAGAGATAAAAATGACACAGTCATATCAATTGATGCAGAGAAAGCATTTGACAAAATCCAACACCCATTTTTGATAAAAACTCTCAGCAAAGTGGGAATAGAAGAATCATACCTCAACATAATAAAAGCCATATATGACAAACCCACAGACAACATCATGATCAATGGGCAAAACCTAAAACCATTTCCCCTAAGAACAGGAACAAGACAGGGATGCCCACGCTCACCACTCCTGTTTGACATAATACTGGAAGTATTAGCCATTGTGATTAGACAAGAAGAAGAAATAAAAAGCATCCAAATTGGAAATGAAGAAGTGAAACTCTCCTTATTTGCAGATGACATGATATTGTACATAAAAAACCATAAAGACTCCATCAAAAAACTATTAGACTTAATAAATTAATTTGGTAATGTAGCAGGATACAACATTAATGCCAAGAAATTTATGGCATTTCTATACACCAATAATGAACTTACAGAAACAGAGACTAAAAAAGCAATCCCATTTACCATCACTCCAAAAAAAATTAAGATACCTAGGAATAAACTTAACTAAAGAGGTAAAAGACCTCTCCTCAGAAAACTATAGGACGTTGAAAAAAGAGATAGAGGAAGACATACACAGATGGAAGAACATACCACGTTCATGCATTGGTAGAATCAACATCATTAAAATGTCCATACTACCCAAAGCAATCTATAAATTCAAGGCACTCCCCATTAAAATGCCAACGACATATTTCACAGACCTAGAACGAACTCTTCAAAAATTCATCTGGAATAAAAAAAGACCCCAAATAGCTGCAGCGATCCTGAGAAAGAAGAACAAAGTAGGTGGGATCTCAATACTAGATATCAAGCTGTATTGCAAAGCCACTGTTCTCAAAAGTGCCTGGTACTGGCACAAGAACAGACATATAGATCAGTGGAATAGAATAGAGAACCCAGAAATCAACCTGAAACAATATGCTCAATTAATATTTGACAAAGGAGGCAAGAATATACAATGGAGTCAAGACAGTCTCTTCAATAAATGGTGCTGGGAAAATTGGACAGATACATGCAAAAAAAAAAAAATGAAACTAGACTACCAAATTACACCATACACAAAAATAAACTCAAAATGGATAAAGGACTTAAATGTACGTCAGGAAACCATAAAAATACTAGAAGGATCCAAAGGCAACAAATCTCAGACATATGTCAAAGCAATTTCTTCACTGATACAGCTCCTAGGATATTGGAAACTAAAGAGAAAATAAACAAATGGGACTACATCAAAATAAAAAGCTTCTGAACAGCAAAAGAAATCATCAACAAAGCAAAAAGAAAGCCTAATGCATGGGAAAACATATTTGCCAATGTTATCACCGATAAGGGTTTAATCTCCAACATTTATAGGGAACTCATACAACTTAACAAAAGGAAGATAAACAATTCAATAAAAAAATTGGCAAAGGACCTAAAAAGACACTGTTCAAAGAGGACATTCAGAAAGCGAAGAGACATATGAAAACATTCTCCAAGTCACTAATCATCTGAGAGATGCAAATCAAAACAACAATGAAGTACCATCTCACACCTGTCAGAATGGCTATCATCAACACATCAACAAACGACAAGTGCTGTAGAGGATGCGGAGAAAAGGGAACACTCGTGCACTTCTGGTGGGAATGCAGACTGGTGCAGCCACTATGGAAGACAGTATGGAGTTTCCTCAAAAAGTTAAAAATGGAACTCCCATTTGACCCAATAATCCCACTTGTAGGAATATATTCCAAGAAAACAGAAACACCAATCAGAAAGGATATATGCACCCCAATGTTCATAACAGCACAATTTACCATAGCTAAGATCTGGAAACAGCCTAAGTGCCCATCAGCAGATGAGTGGATTAAAAAACTGTGATACATATACACAATGGAATACTATGCTGCTGTAAAAAAGAACGAATTCTTACCATTTGCAACAGCATGGATGGAACTGGAGAGCATTATGCTAAGTGAAATAAGCCAGTCAGTGAGAGAAAAATACCACATGATCTCACTCATTTATGGATAATAAAGACCATTATAAACTGATGAACAAAAATAGATACAGAGGCAGAGAAGCATTAAACAGACTGTCAAACTACAGCAGGAAGGCTGGGGAGGTTTGGGGGGGTGGGTAGGAGATCAACCAAAGGACTTGTATGTATGCATATAAACATAACCAATGGACACAAGACACTGGGGGGTAGGGGAGGCTGTAGGAAGGTCAAGGGGGAAAAAAAGGAGACAAATGTACTACTCGTAATATTTTAAGCAATAATAAAAAAATATATAAAAAAATAAAAAATAAATAAAAAAACTGATTGGAGTCACTGAAAAAAAAGATAACAGGAAACAATTAAATAAAATGTTGAACTTCAAAAAACAATTCTTCACTATTGGCAATATTAGTGAAGAAATATTCAATGAAGGAATTTTTAAAAAAAATTTAAAGGGTTAGAGTTGTTAAAAAAAAAACAAAACCCAGTTATTTTAATTTAAAATAAAAGAAATAGCATCCCAGATCTGAAAGAAGAGGGCATCAGCAATCTCTCACCTCCCTACCCGCCTACATCTTGATATGTATTATTCAAATATTTTATACTAGAGGCCTGGTGCACAAAAATTTGTGCACTCAGGGGGGTCCCTCAGCCCGTCCTATGCCCTCTTGCAGTCTGGTACCCCTCTGAGGATGTCCACCTGCTGGCTTAGGCCCGCTCCCTGGGGGATCAGGCCCAAGCTGGCAGTCAGACATCTTTCTGGCAGCCCAGCAGCCTTCGGGGGATGTCCACTTATCAGCAAGGAACAGACCTAAGCTGCAGTCGTACATCCTTTGTTGCTGCTGAGGAGGTGGGAGAGGCTCCCACCACCACCGCTGTGCTGGCATCCAACAGTCTGGCTTGTGGCTGAGCAGAGCTCCCCATGTGGAAGCGCACTGACCACCAGGGGACAGCTCCTGCATTGAGCATCTGCCCCCTGGTGGTCAGCATGTGTACAAATGTACTACTCGTAATACTTTAAGTGACCAGTTATTCCCATTCGTTCTGCTCTTAGGGTCAATGTGCATATTACCCTTTTATTATATAGGATAGAGGCCTGGTGCACAGGTGGGGGCCAGCTGGTTTGCCCTGAAGGGTGTCCCACATCAGGGTGGGGGTCCCACTGGGGTGCCTGGCCAGCCTGGAAGAGGGGCTGATGGGTGTTTGAAGGCCGGTCACACCCCCTTCAGGGTGGGGGGTCCCCATTGGGGTGCCTGGCCAGTCTGGGTGAGGGGCTGAGGGCCGTTTTCAGGCTGGCCAAGCTCCCTGGCTATGGAAGCTCCCAGCCTCTCCTTTCTATTTTTCTTTTTATTCTGGGATTTATTTAACTTCTATAATTGAAACTTTGTAGCCTTGAGTAGAGCTCAGAGCCGGCCAGGGTGGGTGGAAAGCTTGGCTTCCTCTATTGCCAGGGGCAACCCAAGCCTCCTGCTTGCTCCAGCTCCGTGGCCATGGCAGGCTGAAAGCAGGTATGTGGGGTTTATTTATCTTCTATAATTGAAACTTTGTTGCCTTGAGTGGAGCTCAGAGCTGGCCATGGCAGGCAAGAAGCTTGGCTTCCTCCATCACTGGGGCATCCAAGCCTCCTGCTTGCTCCAGCTCTGTGGCTGCTGGCCACCATCTTATTTGGGTTAATTTGCATATAGTTGCTGTGATTGGCTGGTGGGCATGGCTTAAGGTGAAGTGAAGGTACAGTCAATTTGCATGTTTGTCTTTTATTAGTGTAGATTATTCAAATATATAACATTCACATTCTTTACTTCCCATGAAGCATTTACCTTTTTATTGCACTCTTTTTTCTTGGCTTTCTTATTTTCAATTCATCTCTGAATTTTCTGAATTTGAGTATTTGGCAGTTCTTTCAACAGCAGCTCATGGGTACTGTAGTCCTTGAGTTTTCTTGTTTTTAAGAATGTCTGCCTTTACAAATGGCCAACAGATATGAAAATATCAACTGTACAGCTATTAGGCAAATACAAATCAAAACCACAATGAGATACCACCTCACATCGTTAGAATATCTATTATAAACAATAGAAGTAATAGCAAGTGTTGGAGAAGTTCTGGGAAAAAAGGAACCCTAATTCACTGCTGTTGGAAATGTAAACTGGTACAGCCACTATGGAAAACAGCATGGTGATTCATCCAAAAATTAAGAATAGAGTTACCATATGACTTGGAAATCCCTCTTCTTGGTATCTACTTGAAAATTTTGAAAAGATTTAATCATAAAGATATATGTACCCCTATGTCCACTGCAGCATTATTCATGGTATCCAAGACCTGGAGACAACCTAAGTGTCCTTCAATAGTTGATTGTATAAAGAAGATGTGGTACATATATACAATGGAATACTACTCAGCCAGAAGAAAAAATGAAATATTGCAATTTATGGCAACATGGATGGATCTTGAGAATGTCATGATAACTGAAATAAGTTAGGTGAAAAAAGTTAAGAACCATTTGATTGTACTAATATGTAGGATATAAAACTGAAAGCAATAAGTGAACAAACAAGACAGACAAACTTGAGAGAAGGTGATGGGGGAGGTAGAAGAGGTAAAGGAGATTAAATATATGCTGACTGAATGAGACTTTGGGTGTGCATACAATGTAATATATAGATGATGTATCATAGAAATTGTATACTTGAAACCTATATAATCTTATTAACCAATGTCACCCCAATAAATTTAATAAAATAAAGAAAAATAATACTTGCTTTCCCCCCATATTTTTGAATAACATCCTGGATTGGTAGAGTTTTCTTGGTGTTACATGTTCTTTCCATTGGAACTTTGTAGGCTTTGCTCCATTGTTTTGAATGGCGGCTTGTACATTACTCTAAGAAAGTTGGAGGCCAGACTGATTTTCTTTCTTTTTTTTTGTAATTTGCCTTTAGTACTTGGATGCTTGAAATATTCATTAGTGTTCTTGTAGTTCAACAGTTTAACTAGGATACAGCTCAGTGTTAAAAATCCTGTATCACATTTTCTGAAAATGGCACACAGGGTACTTTTCAATTGGCAGATTCAATATCCTCTTTATTTTAAGAAAATTTTCCTGTGTTACATCTCTCAACACATTTTCTTTTCTTTAGGTGGGTTCTCTAATTTAGGGACACAAAGTATCTTTGGGTTGGATTAGCTTTTACCTTCTCATTTATATTAGTGCTAATCATATTGCTTTTATGTTTTCCTTTTTCATCTGCAGTTATGATAATTATCTCAAACATTTCCTTTATGTCACTAATTTTTTTTCAAAACTATTTTGCTTTTTCTTGAGTTATTTACCAAACCTGTAATATGCTATTTTGTTCCTCAATTTGTCTTCAGTCTCAAAGTCTTATTTCTTTCATATTCCGTTATTTAGTTTCTAATTATAAGCTTTTGTTTATTATAATCATGTTCTATATATAACTTCAAGTATTTGTGACTAAATATCATTTGTTTCTTGATTTATGGTTTCTTCCAGATTGTGTTGCTTGTTTTTTTCCATGGTGTTTTTGTATATTTTTTGTTGTTGTTGTTTGCCTGGTGCCAAGGTGCTTCTTTTTATCTGGCTTATACTTGGACCACTCAGCCTGGACTTTCTCTTTGCTCTGATACAGAGTGAGTAATGTTTGACTCTCTCCTCACTATATCTGATTTATTGTGAGAAGGTGAGAAAGAAAGGAGGCAAATCATCTTGGTTGGTGTGCAGTCTTTGTTAGAATATCTGGGCTCAGTTCTCTTAGGATTTTATTAAAGTTCTAAATCAGAAAGCTAATCAGGTATAGATGTAATACTGGCTTAGCTACTAAGGCCAAAGAAGCAGTGATATAAATGACATAGACATTTATATTCTCTTATGTGACTACTAGAGGCCTGGTGCATGAAATTTGTGCATTGGGTGAGAGGGAGTGTCCCTCAGCCCAGCCTGCACCCTCTCCAATCTGGGACCCCTCAGAGGATGTCCAACTGCCAGTTAAGGTCTGATCCCTGTCACAATCCAGGACTGCTGGCTCCCAACCACTCACCAGCCTGCCTGTGTGATTGCCCCTAACTGCTTCTGCCTGCCAGCCTGATCGCCCCCTAACCACTCCCCTGCCAACCTGATTGCCGCCTAACTGCTCCCCTGCTGGTCGCCTGTACACAATATTTGTTTTTGTAGCTGCTGCCTAACTGCTCCCCTGCTGGTCGCCCCCAATTGCCCTCCCCAGCTGGCCTGGTCACCCCTAACTGCCCTCCCCTGCAGGCCTGGTCACCCCTAACTGCCCTCCCCTGCTGGCCTGGTCACCCCTAACTGCCCTCCCCTGCAGTCCCAATCACCCCTAACTGCCCTCGCCTGCTGGCCTGGTCCCCCCCCAACTGCCCTCCCTTGACAGTCTGGTCACCCCTAGCTGCCCTCCCCTGCTGGCCTGGATGCCCCTAACTGCCCTCCCCTGCTGGCCTGGATGCCCCTAATTGCCCTCCCCTGACGGCCTGATCTCTCCCCTAACTGCTCTCCCCTGCTGGCCATCTTGTGGTGGCCATCTTGTGCCCACATGGGGGCGGCCATCTTGTGTGAAGACATGATGGTCAATTTGCATATTACCTCTTTATTATATAGGATTTGAATGTAAACACTCAGAGTTGCTGGCACATGGCATCAGCTCTGTAATGCCAGGAATCTGAATCTTTCTGTCTGGTTGTTTGTCAAGCCTTCTCGATGCATCACAGTGACATTCAGCTCTTATCAGAATATCCACACCCAGTCAGTGTAAAGGAAAAAGAGGAAGAAAAAGACATCATCCCTTAAAAACAAAACAAAACAACAACAACAAAAAAACACGAAAGAAAAGAAAAAAGAAATTGAGGGTGCAAGCATCACTTCTCCCATATGATCGGTTAGAACATAGTCATATGGCCACCCTTAGCAGCAAGGAGGCCTGGGAAATGTAGTTTTTATTCTGGGAAGTCATATGTGCACGTGAAATTTGAGAATTCAATTCTTGAGGGAAGAAATTGAAACTCAGTTGGCTTGGCTGTACTGGGTTTGTTCTTACCTTTTGGTGGGATTTGGCTCTCTCCCAGGATACTGGTACCCTTGGGTTTCAGATGGCTTTCCAAAATCAGAGAATTTCATGGTGCCTTTCTCTCTTCTTCCCACCAATTTTTCCTTTATTTGGGGAAATAAAAATAGTTCCCAATATAGCTCCCAGTAGTTTTCACTTCTTACAGAAAAAGAAAAATGATGAGAACATCCTTTCAGTGTGAATAACTCAATATTCGGTTAGCGAAATCCTTGGGATTCCTTTGACCTGCCTGTGTGTGCTCCTCTGGGAGTCAAATCAGGTGAGAAGGTAGGCTGTGTTTCACCTCTTTGCTGTCCTTGGCTGCTCTAAAGTTTTCTGCTTATTATAATCATGGGTTTTTGGTTTTAAAGTTTATTGAAGTAGGTTGTAGTCATTACTTTTTAAAGGTGTTTTGGTGACATTTTTGCTATTTAAATCTCATATTCATAGTTATCAGGATAGGAAAGTTATTTCATTATTTTTTTCTCCATTTAAAAAATCATTTATAACCCACCTCCCAGCATTTTCTATCTTCCTCTTTGTTTAATTTTCTACATTGCATTTAAAACTATTAACTATTTTAATTCAAAATCCCATAGGATATCTTACTCATTTTTTATCTTCTTATATTTCCTCAACTTTTTCATTCTGACATAATATTTGTTTTTCTAGCTGTACAAAATAGTTTAAAAAGTATCATTTTTATATGTAAAATAAAATATTAGGAGAAGGGAAAATACTGGTTTATGATTAATCTTTTTAAAAAAACAAAGGGTAGGGTCAATGCTAGGTTTTGCGAGACCTTTGAGTAATTCCCAAGCCATGCCATTCTGCTTTGCTAGCTGATTCTGTGGGTGGTCCAGTTATGTTCCCCAAATTTATATCTAAGGTTGGCATCCCACAGTTAACTTTATTTATTTATTTATTTACTTACTTACTTACTTATTTATTTTTATTGCTTAAAGTATTACAAAGGGTATTACATATGTGTCCTTTTTTCCCCCCGCCCTTGACAATCCCCAGGCCTCCTCTACCCCCCAGTGTCTTATGTCCATTGGTTATGCTTATATGCATGCATACAAGTCCTTCGGTTGATCCCACAGAGTTAACTTTAAATGCCATTTTGAACTAGGTATCTACAAAATTCATTTTCTCACAGTTGCTGTGAGATGGTCAGGGAGTCTCACTTAATAAATCCTATATGGCGAGGATGTTGCTATTGAGTAAAGATAAGAAAAAGAGAAATTACATAACAAGCAGAATGTGAAATAAATTTCTTTTCAGAAAAAATTCTGATATGCTAACTCTCTAAATTCTTGCTCCAGAAGAAGAATCTCCTGATAGGCTAAACCCACCCCTAACTCTGTCTCCTCATTTCCCACTTCCACTGAGGTTCCCCTATTCTGGGTGCTCACCTTGGCTTCTTTAACCCACAAATATTTATTTAGGACCTACCATGTGCCAGGAACTATCCTATCTGCTGCAGATACTGCAGTGAACCTACAGACAAAAAATCACTGTCCTCATAAAATTTGCATTCTATTAGAGTAGATAGATAACAAAATCAATAAGTGAAATAGATGCTATACTAAAAATTGATAAACTCTATGGAAAAAATAAAATTAGGAGTGGAGATGGGAACTGTGGATATGGATAAGACTCTGGGTAATGTTTGCCTTCTTTCCTTTTCTCTTAGCCACATATGAACACAGACCCTTCTGCTGTCTCCCATTTGGATAGCTGAGATGCTTGAGGAATTTAAAAATTACTAAACAGTTCTAAAATGGCTGCATTCTAAATGACTAAATATTAAGGGAAATTCAAATAGAAATACAGAGAACATATGAGAAATATAAAGGTTTATTCCCAGGACTTACAGAGTCTGCCTCCTTTCACATACTGCCTCCTAAAATCTTTTTTCTCTGGATGCAAAGGGCTGATGTATTTCCATAGCCACTTAGCCCAGGTTCCTCACTTCTCTCCTGACCTGTCTCTACATGGGGGATGCCTCCTAGCAATCCAACCTGCAAGAGTCTCATTTTTGGCAGAAGCCATATCATCTCATTTATTTCATTCAACTGACTGCTCCCCCTAACTTATTTCTCTCCCTAAGTTATGATTGATTTCCAGCCTAAGAGACATGTCACATCCCTAAGTGGCAGAT
Organism: Myotis daubentonii; assembly: GCF_963259705.1. Taxonomy (NCBI): domain Eukaryota; kingdom Metazoa; phylum Chordata; class Mammalia; order Chiroptera; family Vespertilionidae; genus Myotis; species Myotis daubentonii. The sequence continues at coordinate 102,680,910 of NC_081840.1, forward strand.
ACAGTAAATAATCTCATTTGCCTTCAGCAGCAGGAGTGTGGCTTCACCCTTGCATGTTGTGGCAGAGATACCCACTGCTTATTGAATATGCATGTGCTCCCCCACTTTTCTCAGAGCCCTTACAATTTGGTAGGGCCATGTGTCAATCCTAGGTTGCAGCATCAAGAAACTAATCTTTTGCTCAGAGACTAGAAGCCAAACATTGTGGTTGGTATTGCAGCAAGAAGCAAACAGCCTGATCCTTCACTCACTGCTTGGAATAGAGCTGTCCTGTAGAGCCACTGAACCCGCAGTCAAGCTTGGGTAAATTGAACATATGTGTTAAGCCACTAATAGTTGGGAGTTTGTTTCTTACCACAGCAAGGACTAGCCTACACTGACTAATATCTGGCCTAAGTGTAAAGAGAGACCATAGTACCATGCATTTCAAAGCATTCTTATAACAGTAGACATTTGGTAACAAGGAGACTTTCTTTCACACTGAAGAGGCAGTGCAGAGTGGCATTTAGGATATATTAGACAGATATGTGTTTGAATCTTGGCAATGCCACTTAATACCTTGTTGTGTGATATTAGTTTCATTTCTCAGTCTCTCTGAACTTCAGTTATTTTTAACCTCAAGTCACAAAGTGTTTTAAGAGTTCATTGAAGCATCTAGTAAAGTATGGTACACAGATTCTTAACTCCTTCAAGAAATCCATTAAGGAGTTAAGAAGTTTATGTAGGGTAGATTCAATAATGTGCTGTCTGACTGGTTGAAGCACACATATCTGATGTCATAACTCTGTTTGCTTAGGGAACAAAGAAAAGATCTAACTGGAGCCACTCCCAGGACCTCTGCAACCACTCAAACTTAATAATAAACAGGTGAAACTAAATTGAAAGGATGACAGAAAGACTATTTACTCTTACAACTAATAGGAATTTAGGTGACTGAAGTACATATAAAATTAAGCATTGAGCCAAGAAAATTATTTTAAGACTCCAAAATATAATGTCCTTTTAGATGGAAGGCTTGAATAAGAGTAGAAGAATTGCAAGCGATCTTACTAAGATAATTGACTCTGTTTTAGATCATATATTCAAAGTCAAGGAGCAATTTCACCATTATTGAAAACTTTCAGAAGCTGGACAAAATTAGAGAAATGATAGCTCCAATAAACAAGAAACGGCTTCCCAACAGGGTTGCATTGACATGGCCAGCACCACATTTCTGCAAGATAATGAGATTCTAGGTTGGCCATTTGAAGAAGAGTGTGGAATTCGCTTCTGTCAAAAATGATGGAGAGGGGAAGATGTCCAAGTCATTGAAAGGAGCATCACAAGGGACCATGACCTGACAAGTCATCCCATTCAAGCTTTACATGGGCGGGACTCAGTTGCACCTTCCCGGGCAGCATGCCCATTAATGCAGCCAGAGCAAGTGACTTTCTAATTCCATTAACAGGTCAGTGATAAAATTAGGTATTGACTATGAATGTTAGACATTTATTGAACTCTTACATCATAATAGGTACCATGCCATTCAGATGTGGAGACAATCTTTCTGTACAGAAAAATCCCCTCAGGAGTCCTCTTGGACAATAAAGCTCCATAATCTGACAGTTACTCACTTGCAAAAAGGACTCTCAGGAACAAGATTAGAGGTCATAAAAGAAGGATTAAATAGGGTTTGTGTAGTTTTACCATCAGGATTTTAACCTGTTCACAAACTGGCCCTCCCCTTCTTCCCCTGACTGCCCTATGATGTGTAACAGAGTATTTACTGTGCTTTTGTAGCTTTTCAAAATTTTTATCCAGAGAAAATATTTCTTCAGCTCTATCTCTTCTCAGAAAAGCCCACATTTAGGCTCCTCCCAAGTGATCTGGAAGAATGGCCACAAAGTGCTTCTGAGTGAGATTTCCAACTTACTAATTTTACTCTGTTTTCCAGGCTGCACTGTGTTCAGACGCTTCTGAAAATTACTTTATGAGACCTGCAGGGATGTTTTCCAGCCTCTGAGTGTCCCTTAACCACGATTGGAAGCAAGGCAAACTCTCGCACAACTGGTTCAGTGTAATTGCAGACTATGTAGGTGCTTCTCAAACCTGAATGGATGGGAATACGGGTCACCTGGGGATATTGCTAAAATTACTCAGCAGATATGCAGTTTGGCCCAAGACTCTACATTTCTAACAGGCATCCAGGTGCTGTTGCTGCTGGTTCTTGATTAGCAAGGCCCTATGTAAGCATCTCACAAGATAATGCAGGACTGTGGAATGATAGGAGGGTTGGAGGGGCATGAGACCAGATACATCCTGAACTCTTCACTAAACCTCTCTAAACTTTGGAGTGCTCATTGATAAAGTGGGATAATTATAAAAGTTACCCCACAGAGCTGTTCTCAAATTAAAGAAATTGCCATAGGAGAGTCCCATGAAGTAGGTTTTTCTCTGAAATGATGGGATCAGTTCATAGGATCTTTATTGCTGACAAACAATTGACATGCATAGGATAACATGGTGTTCTAGTCTGTATCACTTTACAATGTTTATTTGTAATATTAAAAGTAAAAGTCAGTTATCCTCCTGGTCTCAAATGCTTCTTGGTGTTCAGTTCTACTCAATTTGAGGCTCTCTTCACTCATGTTTTCAACCTCCAAGGCGAAAGCTGTTTAAGATCCCTTGGTGGACATAGTTTAGGAAGATAGAGCTAGTTCTTGGCAAAGCTGCTTTTTAATTCAATACATCAGCTATAATTACCATTTGGAAGTGGAAACATTATGGAGTGTTACAAAATCCATTTGATTTTCAAAAAAATATAGTTCAATTCAGCACAAGTGGCAATTAATAAGTTAGCAGGGAAACAGGAGATGGAACAATAAATGATTTTCATGTTTGAAGTTAAATGCTTCAATTATCATGACATTTAATTCCTGATTTGGGGAAGTGCTATACATTGATTTAGCTCATTAAACCCACTAAGAAAAGCCTAACTTAGCCATTAATTTGGGACAAGAAAGAGTTGAAAAGCTTCTATATTTTAGGTCTTCTCAAACAATGAAACAGATATAATAATCCACTAGAGGCCCGGCGCATGAAATTCATGCACAAGGGGGGCAGTGTCCCTCAGCCCAGCCTGCACCCTCTCCGATCCGGGACCCATGGGGATTGGGCCTAAACCAGCAGTCAGACATCCCTCTCACGATCTGGGACTGCTGGCTCCTAACCGCTTGCCTGCCTGCCTGATTGCCCCTAACCATCTGCCTTCTGGCCTGATGTCCCTAACTGCTCCCCTGCCAGCCTGATCACCTCCTACCTGCCTTCCCCTGGTGGTCTGATTGCCTCTAACTGCTCTCCCCTGCTGGCCTGATCTCCCCTAACTGCCTCTGCCTTGGCCCCCACCACTGTGGCTTTGTCTGGAAGGACATCCAGAAGATCTCTGGTCTAATTAGCATATTACCCTTTTATTAGTATAGATGGCCATAAGCATTTTTCAAAAAGTATGTCTGGATTAATTCTGATAGATTCCTTGCAAGTCATCATGTTTTCTGGAGAAACATCTATAAGTTTAAATACAATTTAAGTTCCATCTCTGACTCTTCTCTAAGCAGAGAGATCTAAAATTCAATTCAATAGAGAAAATGCCCTATTTTTGTTAGGGGTAAAAGGTATAAACATCCAGAAAAAAGCAGAAATGTGGATTCACTAGCAAGAGCTGTGCAGAGCAGCCCATCCCTCATGGACTTCTTATGCTCTCAGAAGTAAGTTTTCCTAAACCAGAGGAAGATAAATAAATAATTATTTGTCCCTGAATAATGAGGATTAAGGTAGGCCAATATTGTAACAAGTTTTCTACAGGGTCCTATTCAGCAATAATTTTATTTTTTGGCTGCCATTATTAGTATTACTACTATTATTTTGTTCCCAGATGGAATAGAATTTTTCCAAAGAATTACCAAATAGCCAGTAGTAATGACATGCTCAACTTTGCCCTAAAGCATCTAAATTTAGCGTGGTGCATGCATAAAGACCATCATATTTATTAGCTGTTTTCTACAAGATCAACACTTGCCAATAATTGCGAATTTCATTATAAAAAAACTTAAAAGTACTTTGCCAAGTGGAATACAGACATTTGACACAAGATTTGGGGTTGAAAATTTTCCACTTATAAAGCTGAATTCACTATTCATTATCTTGATAAGTGTCCAAGTTGGAATGATATTCTACATTCAGGAAATATCTTCTTAATCTTTTTGCCTTATTAGGATATTATTTTTAAAAGAGAACCTAAAAAAACCACTTTGAAAGTTATTTGTTGCTGGAATAATACCAATTTCTTTAACAATAGCAAAGCTAATATAATAAAAGCCATCAGGTTTGAGATATTTTATGAAAATTTTTAATTCAACTGTTTCTTTGGAATGTAGTAGTCATAGTTTGGAATTTAAGTTACATTTCAGTTCTATGCAGTTTTTCTACTACTCAGTGTCTGAGAATACAAATGTCAGTTAAAGTTAAGGCTTCGCTGTTCATTTTGAAACAACAATTTTTACAAGTGTCATACTGTCATAGAAAATAAAAATTTCTGTAAAAAAAACTTGCACAAAATTTTATGATGGTACAAAACACGAAGCAGTAATATACCAGTAAAATGAAAACATTTTACTACAGGAGGTTTTATAGATTTCAATAAAGAAAAAATATGTTATTTTACACCTTTAAAAATTACAAAACAACCTAAAACAATATAAACTGGACATTTTGTAACACTGACTTTACAAATTAATAATTCTATAAACATATATTTTTTAAATATATTTATCAGTGCAAGATACTTTAAAATTTAAAGTCTCAGTATCATTTTTCCTTGGCTGAGGACAACTTTAAATTCATTGCCTTAAAAAAAATTAAGTCTTAGTGCTTTTGTCCTGGTATGATTAAAACAACTGAATGAATGCCTCTGGGGACAAAAATCTATTCTTCTTTCATAGTGATCAATACTTTCCTGGAAACAAAATGCATTTTCAATCCAATTAAGCCAAGATGAATGGACTGTCTGCTCCATGATACAAATGTGATTCCCACAAATATTTCTGAGTGAGCCCTGTAGCAATGCAGAAAGGGAGGAAGGTCTCAAAGTTCTATGTACAATGAGCCATGACCACAAATAGAGTGAAAACAACCAAAGCTTCTTTGGGTTAATTCATATGCTGCTTGATAAGATATTTGCTTCTTTGAGCTGTTAGAAGCTTAGGTCTTACCAGTCCCAAGGCAGGCTTTTTCTTTGTGAGCAATTGAAAGTTTTTAAAGCATTCATTCAAGTCTCTGTTTTCTCTGGGTTACTGCTGACGGGATTTTTAAAAACATTTGTTTTGACTTTATTCATTTTTATCCCCCTTCTTATCTGAAAATACTTCACCACCAGGTACCAGGATTTCTAGCCACTTTCTTAAATTAACTATTCTTTCTTCACTTTCCTTGTCTTATCCAATACCTAAAAAGGAAGGTTTTCATGGATCAGTTTTGCATATTTGGATGTAAAAACCTCATGGTTTTGGATATTTGAAGAATTGTATCCAGTCCTTCCTTTGGGTCTCACTTGAAAACCAATTAATATCATTTCTTCTCTCAATTTATCATTATTTCTATTAAATGCAAACATTTCTATCAAAGATTATTTTGATTGGAATAGACAAATGGCTTAAGGAAAAAAGATACTGTCACTTTAACCAGTTAACAAGAAAACCAAAGTTAGACTTTGGAGGACAGAGTTAGGAATTTCCCTTATTTATTTATTTACTTACTTATTTACTTACTTATTTTTTAAGCATAAATTCTAGTAAAATTTTTTGCCATTACCAGCAGGTTAAAGCTGCAAGTTTCTTTTCTGGACAATGGCAAATGCTTAAATTTAAGAGAGAAAAGACAGAGAGATAGGAGAGAAAGAGTTTACATTTGAAAATACATTCCATATGAAAGAACAATAGGAGAGAATATTGCAGCTTTATACAAAAGGATCAAGAGACACAAAATTGAACTGCAGAAAAAACAGAAGAATTAAGCCACGTTGCCAAATCTTTCCAGCCCTTGCTTTTCGGGGGAGGGGATGGGAGGTGGAAATGGGGGAGGGGTGGAGGGAAGGGCTGACATCTTACACTAAAATATACTTTCTTTTTAGTCAGTGGGTCACCAGGGTTTGATTCAAGTTGGGCTTTCACCATCAAAGAACAGAGCAGGTCATAATAGAACACAATGTGAACCAGTACAAACAAAAAGGCACTTGAGAGGACATGGACTAGCCAGTGCCGTGGATTTCCCTTGTGGCTGTCAGCAGCACGCCCAGTTGCCAGCAGTGTCTGGTGATGGCAGTTTTCTGTATGTAGTTCACAAGCACGAGGTTTAGTACAACACTGGAAACATCAAGGAAATTTGACAATATTGCTTCATAAACAGAGTTCACATACTATCCTGGTACTGAAGCTACAGTACTTTAAAGTAAAACCCTAATCCTTCTTTGCCTATGCACAATGTGGGCAATTATACACAGGCACAGCTTCAGGAGTCCACCGAAATGCAGATATTCTAATATACTGTGGGCATGGGCTACAGGTAGCATGTCCATCAAAAGGGCCCTAGGGAATATACTTGGCACCAGTATCTTGGATTTTGCACAGTTTCAGAAAAGTATCCATAAAAAGAAGGGGAGAGAGGGGGAAGGAGAATCAAAATGAATCATTAAGTCAATCATACTTGGTCTCAACACCAGCATTTGATTATTCAAATTAAACCAACAGAAAAAAGCTGACTGTACATGATTCCGATTGTTAATACAGCTAACTTGTTCATGTCTGTCGGCCATACTCATTGAAACTCCTGAGAAAAGCCTGGCTCAGCGTCATCGACGCATTTCCCAGCCTGTACAGTGAAAGATCAGTACACTCAAGTTATGTCCTTCACCTCAATTCTCCAAATGTCTTTTCATCTGTCTGCCTTCATGCCTCTGAATAAGTACTCTGTGTGTTCAGTTTGTCTTTTTTCAACTTCACACCATCCACAAGTTCGAAGTTATAGTTCTCCAGTGCAGATAAGTTTCTTTCTGACATCCCATTATGCCAACAAGCACAGTACAGCACGACCCCACAGACAGCACCCAGGAGGACACCCAGGGCGCTCATGGCTATGATGGTGATGAGGATGGGATCCAAGGTCTTCAGCACATTGCCCGGCTTCTTGGAGATGTTCTCATCACCTTCTCCCAGGCCCTCATATCCTGGGGTGCTCCCTAGGGAAGAAAACAAAAATGTATGAGACCTGCCAATGTATCAGATGGAAGTAGGCAGAAAAACAGAGAAAAGGACAGAAAAAGGAGAAAATCACATGCTTATTTTGCCTGTGCTCTCCCCAGAGTCTGTGGGAGCTTCCTGAAGTGGGGTTTGGCTCCCTCAATGCTGGGAAACAGCCAGGTTTGTGTTTGACTCATTGTTGGGAATGGAGGTGTGGATGGCAAGGGAGCTGGGACTTGGTCAGCTAGCTTAGCACATGGAAACAACCAATTCTGGGTAAACAGTGGGTTTATGTTATAATCTAATTCAGATTTCATGCAACCCACCATCTGTGCTAGATTGTAATCTGTCATTTTAGTCCTTGGCCAGATTAGTCATTAAGCTTTGCAAAGTGTTGAGTCACACATTTATCTGGCAGAAGATTTAACCTTTCCCTGTGTATTCGTCTGATGCCCACCCAGAAATCAGGACACCTCCCAATCTGCCCTTTCATGGAGTGCTGTGTCCAGTGCCTGGAACGGTTTACACAAGTGTTTGTTCTCCCACATGAAGATCTTCACTTCAGGCAACTTTCTCCAAGTCTACAGTGACTTCTCTTAAGAAAAAGAGATCATTCAGAACAAGGAATGCTTGCTGTTGAAATTAAAAATGGGCCATGGGTGGAGAAACCAAGATGGCGGCATAGGTAAACACCTGAAATTGCTGCCTCACACAACCACTTCAAAATTACAACTAAAAGACAAAATGGACATCATCCAGAATCACAGGAAGGCTGGCTGAGTGGAAATTCTACAACTAGAAGGAAAGAGAAAAGCACACTGAGACTCAGAGGAGGTGCAGAAGTAAACTGCAGAGCTGGGCCTCTTCTGGGCACCTCCAAAACCCAAACAAAGAAGAGGAATCTGCAGATCTCTCCATAGCTCCTGCTGGGTAGCCTCAGGAAGAGGCTAAATTAGCACCTTCTTAGAGATCCAAGAGCCAGTGTACCCAGTGGTCAGAGTGGGACCATCCAGATTACAACTCCTCAGATCCATAAGGGACACACTCAGGGGGCAGACTCAGTGAGCACCAAAGCCCCACTGAAGCAAGTCTTGACTCATAAGGGTGTCTCCAGCACAGAAGTTCTTCCACCATAGACACTGCTGATTCTCACAGCCAATTGATCAATTTCTATGCTACTTAAGGGGCATAGAAAGGGAGTGGACTGACAATTCTCAGGGGGAAAGGGGTATGGGGGGTGCGGGAAGAGACTGGACAAAAATCGTACACCTATGGAGAAGGACAGTGGCGGGGGGGCGGGGAGGGGTAAGGGCAGAAGGTGGGGTGGGAACCAGGTGGAGGGGAGGTATGAGGGGAAAAAAGAGGAACAACTGTAATAATCTGAACAATAAATATTTATCTTTTAAAAAAGAAATGGGCCATCGCTCTTATCTAGAGACTGTGTCTGTGCTTTGCTAAATAGAAACCGTTTAATAATCAGCATCTTTGCAGCCCTGGGCGTTTCCCTAGAGAAAGTCATACTGCCCTGCAGTTCAGTCTCTGGAGAAATGTTTTCTCTAGAGCAAAACATGAGAGATTATGAACATGGGAACTTTGAGCTTAATTACCTGGTACTAGAAATGATACTAAAATGTTAATGTGCAACATGCAGGGTGTTTACTTAGTGGTGTTTGGATCAACAAAGATCCCAATCAAAGAAAACTAAACATATAACATGCAAGTCCCTAAACAGGGGACAACATCCCATGGCAAAACATTGGTTTGAAACAACCTTTAGAAATGTTTACATCTCAGAACAGGAATGTAGCTAAGCTAAATGAGCCATGTATCTTTGTCAAGTTCAAGTCTGGCTGTGGTAGGACTACATTGCTAATAGCAACAGATGCTGATGCAGATGGGCAGGGCTGGGACAAGTGTTCAATGACTCACAACTGCTGGCTGAGGTGTAGAAGCTTATAGAAATAAAATAACACCAGGCAAGGCCTAACTCTGATCAAATGTCTTAAATTGGATCACCAACCAGTGTTCAAAGAAAACACATTTTCAAGTTAATCAATCTCAAGTCAGAGGCTACCACCTAAATAGCAATGCTACTTAAGGCAAGTCACTACCCTGAATTTCAGTCTCCTCATCTGAAAAAATGGAATAAATATACCTCAGAGGAAGAGGGTAGCTGTGAGGAGTAAAGAGATAATCTATGCAATAAGTAAAGTGCTTGGGGCATTCTAGCTCCTCAATAAATCCTTATCCTCATCATCACAAAACTAGGGTTCCAGTAGATAAGGATGGGAACATATGGACCAAACTCAACAGATTGCTGCAGACACTGGGCCCCAACCCTTTAAAGATCATATCTGGATATCAACCAGGCCCAAGTATTTGGGTTGGTTTCAAATTACAGTATGAAGATCACTGTAGGTTTTGGGTATATCACAGTCCTCACTAGTTTTCTATTTCCATTGTTATCAAATGAGACTGGTTCTCTAAGTCCGCTTCCAGCTCAGAGAGGGAAGGCCATGGCTGATATCCTTCCCCACAACTCAACCACTTACACAAGCCAGACTGTCACAGAGGCTCCTCAAGATTTTGGGGCAGCTTAGATTGGATTGTGATAGAAAGTTTCTCTATAAATATAATGAAATCCATAGAAAACTATTTTAAAAATTGGTCAAGAAGACACATTTACCTGTTTCATCAATTTTATTTTCTGGGTTCTTTGTATCCAGGTCTGCTGGTCCTGACAAGTCAAACAAAATTAAAAGAGATATTTGAATTGCCAACAAAATACAATCACACAAAGTACATAAACTTTACACAAACATACACACTCACACACATGCACTTACACACATAATCATGGTTCAACTGGGTTTCTTTTGGATTTTTATTCACTGCTTTTTAAAAAAATTTCCCCTAATGTTTTCAACCGATCCTGTCAAATCACTGACACTTTAGGCATTATGTATATTCAATATATTATATAATGAAAACTTCGTAAATTGCTGAAGTGACCAAAATCCCAAAAGGCCTCCTTTATCTTAAGTTCACTCAACAGGGTCATTCCATTTTGTTACAATTAACATCATATTATGTAATAATATATAACAAAAGTTTAAGTGTAGCAAATGGAGCTTAATACTAATTACTGTGCTATTACATTGCTATTAGTGATGCTATTTATAATTCTATATTAAGAACCAGGGGATATGAATTAGTTTTCTGTCAGATTTTTATTATATATATATATATATATATATATATATATATATATATATCTCAGACCATAAAAAAACATAAACTCTGAAATACTAGGCAAAGTTTCTAAATATAATATATTCTTTTGAATCATTTAAAATATTTTAAGAGTCAGAAATATCTACTTATCTGTAATAAAACAAAGAATATGGCTTCTATGATTCATTAACAATGTAATCTTAAATTCACTGTGATCAACATTTTCAAAGACCTGATGTTTTGTTTATACATCCAAATATTTAGAATTATCCAGGTATCTGAGTTTTCTACTTTTCACCAAAGTGTTTTAGCATGGCACATATATAGCCTGTAAATTGAGAATTTTTTTCTTTATTATGATCTTTGGAATCCACATCATTACATATATAGCTTTATAGGTACCAACCAGACATTCTAAAAATGAAGGAGAGGTAATAGGGTAACTAAAGGAAAACTATTCTGATTTTTGCCCTGTTGCACCACATTATTCATTTCACATGATATTCTCAGTGAAATTCCAGGTCTAGATGAATAAGACAAAGGCCATCTCATGCCAAGAATCCTACCCTTGGTTTCTATAGAACTTGTACTTACTTGCACAATCCTCTTGTGAAATGTGGTTATTAATACTAATGTCATCCACTGCAATCCCACCAAGGTTTCCTTTGCCAATTTCACCCTCAAAAATCACCTGACAAAACGAGATCATTTCCACAGTATTTAAATATTCAGTCTTAAACAGCAGTGTTTACAAATGCTTGTTCAGCTTAAGCTATAGCACATAAATAAAATTCATGAGATTTCCCATAAGCACATGCTTTGCTCATCAATTCATATTAACTGCCGGGTGATGGCATTAAACTCCTCACACTCTTTTTATAATACAAAACTTAAAACTGAAAAAGGCAGGAAATAAAAGGAATGTTCATTGTTACAGCCCATTATAAAGTAACATTTTTGCTCCTTTATCAGATAATTAGTTCTATTCCTGTAATGTAGGAGTCTGAAATATGCTACTGAGATTATCATTATTGCAGCAATATCTCAAGTTTAGGGAACCCCTGAAATAATTTTTGGAATGATTCCCACATCTCATTTGATAACCTTCAAAATATTAACCCCATGTCCCTGAAGCAGCTGCCCTCCCCACCAAGGGAAATTTACCTGGTAAAGTTTCAGAGACTTGTGGAGCAGGACACGCCCTTCCTGCCAGTGGTCTCCTTGGTGTCCAATGGCCCTCCAGACCAGCTGGTCATACTCTTCTGGTTTCTGGTAGCGCAGCTTGACCCTTAGTGTGCCCACATGGGAACCAGACATGTGATACCAGAAGGTCATACAGTGGGCCGAGTTCTGGGAATAAACCACAGGGCTCACCAGACGAGCCACTTTGCCTTTCTGATTTTCGTCAGCTTGGGAGTAGATGAAGTTGCCATCTCCTGCTATGACAGAAAACTGTGTTAGAGAGAGTGTCCAAATTTATAATTCCTTTGTCTCTTTTTTTCCAACTTTCATCACTCACACCCTTCTCTCTTGAGTTGAGCACCAAAAACCCAAACCTGTTTTGCAGTGGAAAGGGAATGGAGTGCAGTTGTTGGGGACCCAAGGTTCAGCTCTGAGCTGCTATAAATGGACATATGATTGGGGGAAGGCTGCAAAGCAGCATTTAGACGCTGCTAATTAGGGATGCATTGGCATAGGGGCACAGGCTGTGACTCAGGGCGCCTCTGCACCATTGCAAGCAGACTGAAAGCACAGGGAAGATCTATTTTTGTACAACTTTAAGATTGCTTCAGCAGCACCTGTGTAAACACAAACATTAAATGGAATAATTTAGATGTATTTTTATTTATCACTAGAGGCCAAGTGAACAAAATTCGTGCATGGGTGGGGTCCCTAGCAGCTGCCGGCTGTGAGATGTGAGCCAGGAGCTGGAGCTCCCCTTTCCCCAGCTGCCTGCTGCCTGCTGCCTGCTGCCTCTGCTGGCTGGGGCAGGGCTGGCCAAGGGGAGAGGCCACGGGCGGTTGGTGGGTCGGCCCCGCCTCCTGGTAGAACTCCCAGTTGAACTCCGGGTTGAAGGGACAATTTGCATATACTTTGGTATAACTGCTTGATAATAAGAAAACTGCATTTTCCCCAAATAATATAGTGATTTCCCCCCAAATTCAGATTATTTTTCCCTAGTTTATTTTAATGGCTTATAAATTCCTGAAATAACCCCAAGAGCTTGAGTCTCAACTGTGATCCAGGCTCCTGTGTGATGCAGACTTCTGGTTCAAGGAGAGGAAAGGTTGCATTTTCGAGGCTTTATTAGAACGTGACATCTTGGCAACATAGACACTTGAGGAGCTGCCGAGGACTTACTCTAGGCTTTGCTTTTAATTACCCTCAGTGGAAACATTTCCTTTTGCCACCATCTGGTCTAAACACACAAGTCATGTTTCACTGTTTGTTTGCTCTGCAAATAGAAATCGTCTCCTTTATGCCTCACCTGATGTATGTGTGAATCTGATGCTGAGGCCTCAGTGGGCAGCAACGTATTTTGTTTGCTGTCCCAGAGGCTTGTGCATTTGTGAGGTAATTTTCACTGTACACATGTGCACTGATTCTTGTACTGCTTGCCTGTGCCAACAGTGTCCGGGGAAGTGAGTAAGGGCAGCTTTCCTCCTTCACTTGGGGGCTTATCTGAGATTGCACTGGAAGGAGCATGTTAATGAAACCCATGGGTGGACTAACAAAAGGAGGGAGCAGATAAAAACCACAGCTCCAGGATTATGTTTATGCTCTCTGTGCTTGTGAGCGTCCCCCGTGACCAGCTGACTAAGTCACTCCTGGGGTTTCTCTTATCCGACTAAATTACCAAGTGGCAGTGCCTGTCTGGGAGACAGTGCCATTTCACTGAGATGAATAGTGGATCAGTCCACCAAGATGGACAGCAAACAGGTAGACAACACACCCATCTTGCCTCGCCCCCTTTCTCCCCGAGGTTTCTGAAAAAAACCTGAAGTTGGAAATCTGCAGAGAGGAAAGACATTTATTGATTCCATGGAGTTGATCTGGGCAATTTCTGGAATAGGCAGAAGACAGAAGGAGAAAACCTGTCAGGGGTAGAAGGAGGAAGGCTGAGCAATCTGCCCTGGCCTTGGCCTGGCTGCCATTGTGGACTTTGAAAATTTTGCTCATGTCACTTTTCGGTTTAAAATGCCTCCCTGGCTCCTCACTGTCTTTAGCCCAGCCCCATATCTAACCACTTCACATGGGAATCTGTCCGAAGCACACCACTGGCAATCCACTGAAACAGACCCCACCGCTCCATCTCTCTCTACATATCATTCCTTATTCAAGCCAAGCTTACACTGTCTGTGGGACAGGCCTGCTTTCTCTGACTCCTCCTATCTTATCTTTCACCATCATGATCTCCTTTGGCATAAGGCATCCTCATTCCTCATTCTTCTGCGCTGTGATTGCTTCCACCCCTAGCTAGACTGTGAGCTCTTCAAGGGCAGGGCCACCCTCCCTTAGATGTGTATCTCAAATGCTCAGTGCAGCATTTGCCATGTAACAACAGGTCTATACAAATACCATGTGTTCAATGAACCAGGTAAAGATGCTGGGCTTCAGGAATCCTCTATGAGGAGGTGTATAGCTTCATTCTTAGAGGTCAGATCGTTTAACTAAATTCAAAAGCGAGCAGTAAAAGGAGATTGCAACTAGACAGTGTTGATTCAGAAACAATCTCCATGTCTGATTTGCAAAGTTCTCCATCCTGTGTCGGTCAGTCTGTGTGCATGTGTGCTGTCAGGGCTCCTTCCTCTACATTTTCTCACATGAGCCAGCTCCTGCCTTTCAGGTGTAAGGCTCACCCATCACTCTCTGCAAATGATTGTTTCTAGTGCTGCGCAGGCTAGTCAGGACAGGCATGGCACCACAGCCAAGTAAATCAGGGTGTCTGAGAGAACAAAAAGCACAGATTCTTCTCAAGAAATCACACTTCTCAGCTGTTAATCTAAGACAAGCCCTCCTGTTCTGATGCTCAACACATAAAATACTGATATTTTTCCATTCAGGGGTTTTATCACAGTTCTAAGTCAGGAACTCTGTCTTCATTTTCTCAATTAGTGCTTTACTTCTGCAAGCCTTTTAGCTTTTGTCTCTAGCTAACATTGTTTTTAACCTTTGAATGTCAGATCCTACTGAGCCATTTTGCTCTACTTTGCATCAATTTTCCCACCATTACTGCCTTCATTCCAGCTAATTGCATTTGGTTAATTTGATGCCATTTATATGTACAGTCAAAGTAGTTTAAGTTTTCTAAAACTGCTTGTCTTAAGATTCAATTGAAAGTATTTCAGAATTGAAGGAGTCCAATTTTATCCAATTTCCTTGTCATTCTCATTAGGCAAAGAGCTAGCTGTGGTGGAAGGAGGACTATTCAACCTACTTAATCATTACATTCATGGGGGGTGAGGGGTGAGAGTGAACAACAAAATGGGAAAGGCATGAAGTACCCCCTGCCCATCCATCAGCCCACTGACCTACTTGCCCAAGCACCAGCTTGGGGAAAACTTTGCTTAATGAGATTTCTCAGCAATAGCAAATGCCCTTCTGGAGAATCTTTGGGAAGCCACTACTGAGTAAGCAGGCCTATAAACATTGGAGTATGGTATATGTTTGTGCATTGGGTGTTCCTTGTAAGTGTGTATATGTGTGTTTTTCGTAGGACACTGTTGGCTCTTTATACCATACCTCAAGATGGGTGATGAAATTACTACGAAGGAAACAAGGTGGTGGTAGATAGAAAAGCTCAGGGGGGTGGCTGTCAATTCCCTGTTAGAGGGAAAGTAAGACAGGAGGTGGGGTAGCTTGTGACCAGGGGTTTGATGTGGTTTCTACCTGCTCAGATTTAGAATCTTCCCCAAAAGAATAAGAACCCCATCCCACTTTGATCCACTTCCATTTCAAGGGTCCAGAGAGAGCAAGCATAAAGCTCACTTATTGTTTGTTCAGCTGTGTAAATACACAAGAGGGCAAATCTATGTCTGGGCTTGGTTTAAAATAGTCCAGAGTCAGGGGTAATAGAGACAAAGTAAGATTCCAATGATTTGATAATTTTTGAAGTTGGGCTGTGTACATTTAGAGTTTGTGTTACTATTTCTTTTATACTTTTAAATATGTTGAAATTTTCCATCAAGTATTAAAAAGGTACTAATTCACACGACTTTGCCCAGTTTGTTGTTTTTTAGGAGGTCAATCAGTTGCCAAATTTAACCAGCCTTTTCTGCTACTAGTGTTGAAATGTTAATGTTAGGGAAATTGTATCTCTATTAGGGAAAGAGATCTTGTTAATTCCAGGAAATAAAAGCATAAGTGAACGCTCTGCAATATTTTCTGTGCTCCTAGATTAACAGACCCCAAAACTCTCCACAGTAACCCTTAATTCAAAGAAATGAGGCCACAGTGAACTCTCCAGTACCTGTGTGATCCTGGATCGGTCCCGTTTTGCTGGTCAGCACACTCCATTTGAGTTGCACGTGATTGTCATGTTCCCAGTGACAGAATGTCTTATGAGAACCCCAGCCAAATTCACAGTTAAAACCATATGTTGGAAACTCTTCAGCGGGTGTAAAGGAAAAATAGAGACAAGCAGAGAAAGACAAATATAATCATTTAGATCAGAAAGGCCCTTAATTTGTTCATGGAAAGCACAATTTATACAACTTAACATCTGTTTGAAAAATCTGGGAAAGCCACAAAATCTAAAATTACCAGGAAACTCAAAAGATGCACAGAGATGTCAAAACATTTTCAAAATAACGTTTAGTAACTTTTTAAATCCAGTTTTATAAAAAAAATGATGGGCTGTCTGTCAAGTTGGTTTTACATGAAATTTCTGGGAAGGTTACTTTCCAAAGCATGTATGTTATATCCGTATGTAGCATTCTCTCTATTTCTTCAATATTTAATATAAAAGTTGCTATGTTCTTGAGGACGGACTATATAAATTGATACTCACTAATTAAAAGAATCTTAGAAATTGATCCAGGAACCTCAAGTCTAGAAATGTGGCAGGTGAATGCCTCATCCTGGAGGCTATTTGTATTCTCATCACAGCAGCTAATGCTTCCGGTCTTTAGTGTCAGATCTCTGAAGCAGATCTTAAGATTTTTTTTTCTTCTGTGCTTTATATCAGGTCAATTAATTTTAAGTGCAGTTTCTGCTTTTTCAGTGAATTTTAAAATTTGCATATAAATTGTTCATCCACTTAAAAACCTCAATGCAAGGTCATGTAAAACCAAGGCACATTTAAGTAACTACCAGGTTTTTTTTAATTTTTTATTTTCTTTAATCCTCTCCTGAGATTATGCTTTTTATTTTTTATTATTTTTAGAAAGAGAGGGAGAGAAAAACATATATCAGTTGCTTCCCCTACATGCCCTAAGCTCCCCCTACTAGGGATTGAGTCTACAACCTAGGAAAGTGCCCTGACTGGGAATTGAACCTGCAACCTTTTTGGTATATGGGATGACACTCTAACCAACTGAACCACAGAAGCCAGGAAAGTTTCTTATATTTTGAATGTTCCAAATGCTGTCTTTGGGACCTAAAATTAAAGTATGGGTGGATTTTCAGGAATTATTTCTCTTAATGTGTTCTACAAGGTGCTATACTTGATTATAGTGTTTTCTTAAATCGTTTTTTTTCCCACTCCACCCTCCTTTTGAAAGTAGCTTGAGTTTTAAGCATGAAAAAAATAAAATCATTGATTCTTAGAATTATTTGGTAAAACGAATCCTAAAGATAAGATGCTCATGCTTCTGTTAGTTCCAGGCCTCCATGTAAAATGAAACACAAAGCCGCCTGTTTTCCCTGAATGGCGGGGCAGTGCTCCTCTCTGAGATTAGGCAGTCCACCAGATGGCAGCATTGAAACGGAGAGAAACACACCTAGGGCGACTTGCCCACTGAAGTTAAAAATGTCTCAAAACCATCCCTATGTGCAATAAGGGAAGTATGGTATTATCTGCTGTTTTAGGGAACAACACATAACAGGCTGAGAACATATCTTGTTTTGATCTTCTCTTTAACTTTACTGAAGTATTTAATACAAAATATCTTCTTTCTCCTTTGAGCTTGGCTCCATTGCTCCTCTCTAATTTAACAATGGGAAGAGAAATTTTAATGGAAAGATTTCTTGAATAAATAAGGATGATTTTCTTCGCACTTTTAGTTTCCAAGGAACTCTTTCCGAATGCTACTATACATTTTTGGAAAACATTCACTATATGAAGTGTTAAAACTGAGAAGGATAGAATCTCATTTTCAATGACAATGTGACCTCCCAAAGCATGCATAGATAGGACCAGTGTGAAACAGTAAACTAGTAAGTGATATGCATAATATGAACATTTTCAGTTAGTGCAAAAGGAAAGTTTCTTCTATTTTGAATGTTCCAAATGCTGTCTTTGGGACCTAAAATTAAAGTATGGGTGGATTTTCAGGAATTATTTCTAGACTTCACAGCCACAGTGTTATTGGAGAGCTGTATTTCATGTCTAGTCTATCAAAACCAAGGCTTCTTAGAGCATGATAAACTTTTTCCAAAATGTACCATACTTGTGCAGCAAGGTCAAATCATGCAGATGAAGTGAACTGAATAGGGACTGAATGAACAATCTTGGATGTCAACCACCAAAACCCAGGAATGTACTGTTACATAATCTCATGTTAGAAAATGTTAATATTGGAAAATGTTAATGTGTATGTGGGTTTTGGTTTTCTCCTTAAATGTGGTTTATAAGACAAGCATATACAGGAGGGCAGCAAGCCACTATGGAACACACATTTCTTGTTATATTTACCTGGTTAATACATTAAATTTATTGTATAATACAGAAAACCACACTATCCATTATTTTGGCTATCAATATTCTGGTGATATCATAAATATATGAACTTGGGTGTTTTTGCAATCACCAGGACATGCGACAGCTTTGCCTGAAAAGATGATTTAGGCATTTCTCCTGCTGCAGTGAATGGCAGTTCATCTTGATCTTTCAATGTTCTTTCTAGTTCTATGAATCTAACAGGATGAATTGCTCTAACATTTTGATTTTATTACGCTTTGATGTTCTTGTCCTGATTATATAGCTTACTTCTGTTAATCTTGATCATTTAAAGTAAAGTTTTTGAAAATCTATGCATTTTGTGGAGGAAAGGTATAGAGTAAGAGTAGCTCAGTGTTGAAAATTCAAGCCTGGATAAAAAGGCTATTACACATACAAAATACACATAAACACTTATAGAAAGGAAAAAGAAAAAAAAAACAGAAGAAAAAAAGACAGAAGGGGAGGAGAAAAGAACTGAGAAAGAAAAAAGCAACGGATGAGTGAAATAAATGTATAGGACTATTGACTTTTAAATCTTCAAAATATTACCCAATTCTTATTAAATTCATTGGGAATAATCTGGCTAAATTCCTTCTTGACTCTTAAAAATAGCAGAAAATAGTATTCTGCACTTAAAACAAATTTATAGCCACTGTGAGCACACATCAGTGGTGCTTGTTGAACCTCCCTTACTCGCAATGGAATATTAGCACACTATATGCACAAGGATTTAACTTTTAAACCTGAATTTCTATTGAGTGTGTTAACTTGCTTACTTATAGACTGGATGTGTGGTACAAACAAGTGGAGAAGCTGAGGCCCATATAATCAGACGTTATAAATACAATCTAGGAATGTTTGATCTAGGAATGTGTGAAGATTCTCAGAGGATAAAAGGCTTCATGAGGGGGGAGCTGGATTTAAAATGCAGAATTTTCATCAATTCCTGGCAGAGAATTAATAGGCTTTTATGCATCTGGTTATAATCCAGACAGCATATAGATATTATATGCCCACTGAGTTTATTATATTGATAAGAATCCTCAAAATGAAATCTTGAGACTCTGCTTGAGTCTATACTGGCCTCATCAAATTCAGATTATAATGAGAGTTTGGGGGTCTAATTTTCTACTGCTTGTAAAGACGCCTGTAGAATCTGAAGCCTGCAGAACAATGTGGACTTGACCCCTGGGGACACCTCAGAGTTAGACCTTGCCTAGATTGACACTCTCAGGTCCTTGTGGAGCATTCTGAACATGCACTGGACTCCTCAAAAAAATCAGATATCCATTATCCACAACTGAAGATTTGCAGATTTTTAATTCAGGCAATAGAAAAACAAGAAACCAGGGTGATTTGTAAAGGACTCTGGGCAGACCCTGGATTTCAAAACTGGACCCTATCAGTAAACCCTGTGGCTTGACATGAACTTCTAATAATGGTCTACCTGGTTCATGATTTGCCCATCTGCCCTCTGACTACCGTAGACTCTGTGAGATGGCTGTCTGGTCCTGGAGCTCATATGTGAAGCCTTCACACTAATGGCCTTGAGCTCATGCACAAATCAAGTGTGTTCACAAAGTCATTCCTGCTCTGACAATACAGACATTCCACATTTAGGGAAAATGATCCAATTTGGGGATCTGATATATCTTTCTGGTTTTTTTTTTGCAGTTATCATTCTCTTTCATTTCTTTAATGACCCCTAGCTCTTTTGATAGGCAAGAGGGGAGATAAAACAGTTCATTGGCAATTTCATAGTGGTTTTAATTAATGCTCTGGCAAGAGAAGAAACTAAAACAACAGTTAAAGTGTTTGCTTCATCAATAGAACTTCCTTGTTTCACCTCACCCCTCTTCTTTAATATTGAGTCAAAGAGAGCCAACTGATGGTTGTTTCACTGAAGGGCTGAAGGCTTTCAGGAAAGGAAGGGAGCAAGCAAGAGGCCATGCTTCACTCATGAGGCAGTTTCAGCCATCCCAGGTTACTACTGCACAATCCATTAAGGCCACATTTTATAACATGAAAAGATGTGGATAGTACTACAGCTGTTTTGGAATTTTTTGGTGAACATATTATTCTTCTCTTTCATTTTTTGGTATTTGGGGTTTTTGAGCTGTGTGATAGAAGGCTTTTGGCAACCTGAATACATTACAGGATACTTGGTGTTAAGTCTAACTGAAGAGAAGTTTATTTTGCAGTTAAATCAGGTCAATGGTGATAGGGACCTTTAAGGAAGCATACTAATTAGAACAATCCTGTATACTCTCTGCCTAGCTGGGTAGTGTCATAGTGCTGATGAAACATTGATATACACCACATGCCCCATTAATAAATGACTGTGGAGGCGAAGCCTGAGTGAGCTTCTATAAAGGAAATGGGAGAAGCTGGAAAGCTGACCTGTTCACCTTACTTTGATGATTAACTTCAAAGTATTTAAAACCTCTGATTGCTTTATACTGACTGTTTTCTTCCATGTGGGTCTGTAGGAAAGAATTCTACAGAATACTAACACAATACAAAGGAGAGTGAGAGGAGGCCACCATTTAACTGTGGCTGGCCTTGATAAACAGTAAACTAAGGGCCTTAAAAGTCATTGTGCTTTTCCATTAATAAAAGGATGAGGAGGTGCCCTTCATGAGGGTGGTCCTCTCCCTACATACAATTAGAGCACTGGCTTCCTGCGCCCCACTTCGTGGCATGCTCACTGGAAACACTGTTGTAAAACTGCCAACTCTGTGGCAGGCAAAGCTGACAAACTTTGCCTGTCTTGATTTTGTAGAATGGTGATGAAAATAAAATAGTCAGGCTACTGCTTGTACGATTTCCTTCTTCTGTAGTTTGCAAACACAGTCCATGTCCTAGATGGGCTGTGGTTAAACAAAGTATGTTAGCCTACTTCTTCAGTTCAGAGCTGGGTTGTCACCATTTGGCAATTACTGATAGAGCAGGAAATCTCGCTCCGTGCCACATATACATGTGAATGGAAGGGAAGCAATAGTTATGGCTCATGCTTGGAAACCAGATGCTGCATGGTATCTCTTTTCTAGGGTTTTGAGAGAAGCTGAATCCAGAAGTACAGCAATGCTCTATTTTAGAAGGGGACGGGGAGGGAAAACAGGCATATGGGAAATCAACCACATTTTCTATTTTATTTGATACCTGATTGTATGGTGCTGTCTATTATGGTTGGCTTTTCTGTGGTCAGCACAGTGGTACCACCTGAAAAACAAAAGAGTAACATACAAAAGTGAGAAAAATGAAAAATTGTAGAGAATATGCAGTAGAGAAATGTATGCTTACATACATTAGATAGAGGAAAACATTTCCACAGAAAATCCTTCTGTTAATCTCAGCTGTAGTCATTATTTTGTTTAAATTTTGCTCATCACAATGTCAAGCTCAAATAAACTATTATTTTTTACCCAGCACATTTAGTCATAAGACATCCAGGTAGGAGAGAGAATTTGATACTTCATTCCAAGGTCATCCCCTGATTCCTAGACTGAACATGGCATGCCATTGCAACAGTGAAAACAAAGGCCTCCAAATGTCCTCAGCAACTGGGGCATTAACCCTGGCCAAGACCTCTAAGTTTTGAAGAGTTTCCCAAGGTTGCAGATGTGTGCCTTCAGGGGAGTTGCAAGGCTGGTCCTACAATCGCTTTTAAAAACTGGTGGTTTAAACTGGGTGGCAGTAGTTCCTCCTTTTTTTCCCTACAATAATAGTTGTTTATTTTTCCCCAAGGACAGATATTCTGCCCAGTATGTAGTTTGGAAAAGCTGCAGGAAAATGAGAAGGGGAGAAGCATTTCCTCACAGTTCCAAGGAACTGGAGATTGCACAAATAACACCCTGAGCAATGTGAACTTTCAGTCAGTTTGGGTTGACTTTGAATTGCTGGTCAGGGGACCATGTGGACACTTAGCTGTGTCCTTTTTTCCCCTTTCTTAGCTCTCCCACTGTCTACTCTTTATCATTATATTCTGTCCTAAACTTGCCCAACCAGAAGAATCACCTGAACGTTTATTGAGATTGCAGTTCCCAATCCAGTTACCCTCCTCAGATCTCACTGAAAACCAGAATCTCTGGGGGTCAGCCCTTGAAATATGTAATTCTGAAAACTTCTCAGGTGAGTCTTATACTGAAATAAGCTTGGGAAAGAGTGTTTTGCTGTTTATTGCCTACGTGCTTGTTTAGGCATTTCTCCTTAAGAGTGTCTGCACTGCACACCATGGTCAGAAACTATCTGCTCTCCCAAGAGATAAAGTCCTGGGCAGACTCAGAGTAAGGAAGGCATGGGGTGGACCTATGACTGTCATGAAGAGTGTTGGAGGTGATTATAGGGTGCCACTGTAGACCTACCAATAGTATCATTCAATAAAGATCTGTGATCATCTCTATTGTACCGAGCCCTAGTCCTATCCTGCAGCTCCCAAAGATTAGAAATCATCCAGATCATGAATCAGAGCTTCAGAATCATGCTCTTGGAATGGTCTGAAGATTTCTGAGCTAACCTGCTGCCGCACCAAGTCATGTCAACCCTGTTCTCCCAATAAATGTTCCAGCTAAGTGGTCATACAGGTTTGTGGCTTCAATGAAGTAGGCACCAGAAAGAAGGAATCATATATATTACTAGGGGCCCGGTGCACGAAATTCGTGCACTGGGTGTGTGTGGGGAGGGGAGAGTCCCTCAGCCCAGCCTGCCCCCTCTCACATACTGGGAGCCCTCAGGCGTTGACCCCCATCACCCTCCAATCGCCTGATCGGCCCCTTGCCCAGGCCTGATGCCTCCGCCAGAGGCGTAGACCCCCATCACCCTCCAATCGCAGGATCGGCCCCTTGCCCAGGCCTGATGCCTCCGCCAGAGGTGTCAGGCTTGGACAGGGGACCCCCATCTCCCCCCGATCACTGGCTCTGGCCCCCACCCAGGCCTGAGGCCTCTGGCCCAGGAATCATGCCTGGGCCGGGGACCCCCATCTCCCTCTGATCGCTTGCTCCACCCTCCGCCCAAGCCTGACGCCTCTGACCCAGGCTTCAGGCCTGGGCAAGGGGACCATCATATCCCCCCAACCCCCGGCTCCTCCCCCACCCAGGCCTGATGCCTCGGCCAGAGGAGTTGACCCTCATCACCCTCCGATCACCAATTACCGGATCGGCCCCTTGACCAGGCCTGAGGCCTCCGGCAGAGGTGTCAGGCCTGGGCAGGGGACCCTCAGCTCCCCGCGGTTGCAGGCTCCGCCCCTGCCCAGGCCTAATGCCTCTGGCTGAGGCGTCCGGCCCAGGCAGCGGGGACCCGCAGCTGCAGCGGCCCCGCGATCGTGGGCTCCACTTTAGGCCCAGGCAAGGGACCCCTAGCTCCTGGGACTGCCATCTTCGACCGTGCCCAGCTCCCATCGCTGGCTCCACCCCTACTTCCTGCTATCACTGGCCAGGGCGGCAAAGGCGCCTGATTCTCCAATCATGGCTGGGGGGCAGGGCAAAGGCGGCCCCAGGGCCGCCTTTGCCCTGCCCCCCAGCTCTTAGCTCCCCCCTGGGTTTCTGATCACTGTCAGTGGCAGGGGGCTTCTTCCTGCTTTCCCTTTTGCCTCCCTGCATTGTGCCTACATATGCAAATTAACCGCCATCTTTTTGGCAGTTAACTGCCAATCTTAGTTGGCAGTTAACTGCCAATCATAGTTGGCAGTTAATTTGCATATAGTCCTGATCAGCCAATGAAAAGGGTATCGTCGTACGCCAATTACCATTTTTCTCTTTTATTAGATAGGATGGGTTAGGAAGGTGACTCTATAATGGCAGAATTGGAGGGAGGCCAAAATACATTAGCATTCTATTCCCGGTGTTCTTTTAGGAGAAAAACTCACTTTATAAAACCAATATGCATTATCCGTTTTATTATAGGTTGGAAGCCAAATTCCACTCTTGGGTAAACACAGGTCCAATGTGAAATCTGGCCTCCCAGTGCCTTTGAAGACAATCCTATTATGTAATGAGTTCAAAGCCACTTGCAAATGAATAACTTGGAGGTGAATTTTCACCTTGGCAAGCAAATACTGGAGAGCAAAACCTCTCATTCCCATGCACTTGGTACATTTCACCTGGAATTCAGTGTTGTTTGTAAGAAGTGAGCATTTTACTGTAATAGTTACCTCTCTCTGTATACAAACAGGTCACCCCAGGAGGAGAAATTAAAGAAACAACATCTGCTTTAAAAGACTGAACCCTGTTTAATAGAGCCTTGATCCTAATCTCCTCCACCTATCAGGGTTAAAGTGAGAATGCTTTTAGTTTGTTTTTCTTGTACTGAACATTCAAGACTTGCAGCTCTGAAGGTAAAGCCTGTGCCAGAGTGAGCAAAGAGAATGCAGAGTTGTGTGTGTACCTAGGACGTGACTTGTTTACATGTGAAAAGGCACCTGACTTAGGTGATAGTTTTGCTCCTTGCAAATATTTATATATGCATACCCTTTTTCAGGAAAGGATAGCAAACAGCTTCACCAAGCAAATTTGGTTATAATGCAATAAATACATATGTAGCATGAAATGCCTTCTAAAATCCCTTCTTGATGAGGGCGTGAAGTGTGCATTATGAGCACCCCAGAAATTCTTAGTATGATGCATATATTTATAGAATTATTGAGAAAAATTTGATGGCCTGAGAAAATAACTCTTTTTTGCCATGGTAATATGAACAGGAATGAAATTTTTTTCTATGTACACAAAAAATGATTTTAAAAGCTGTAGATAAACCATAACCTTAGAGTTTTAAAGGATTGCCAGTTTTCCCCTACAAATGACTCATTTTCTGTGGTTTGTAATTGTTGCCATACACAATTTGCTCCAGGCTAATATACTTGCTCTATTTCATTCAAAGGTTTTAGTTTCAATTGATTCAGTAATGAACTGATATAAAAATGAGAAAGTTGGTTGTTCTGATATGAGGAGTAAATCTGAGGCTTTGTTCTAATCTATATTAACTGACCACTTTAGGGTATATAAAGAAAAGAATCCTCACCACAGAGGCTAATTGAAAAGGATATACTTCAATGATTGCAGCCATTCCTTTTTATGAGGAATTTCACTTCAGATGTGTGAAATGTTCTATTAAAAGCCTGAGGTTTGGGGCAGTGCTTACAGGCAACCCTGGGAAGGTTCTATGGGACCGGGTTCATAGAATGGTACTCTGTTTTTAACCTCAGCTGTAGGGTTTTCAGCTTGAACTTGACATCTTGCAAAGAAATGGACTGTATTAATTAGAGTAATTTTTGTGGCTTATGGCTACATATATAAGCTTTATTTTCAAATGCACAAAGCAATGTAGCATTTATTGGCCACATAAATGCATTATCCAATAACATTATGCACTGTTATGAAGTTACATGGTAGTGCCTTCAGTTTCACATATGGAAATTAATTTTGTGGGCTCTCTTAATCCTTTCTGGGTAAAATACAGACCTACATCCAAGGTTTCAATCTAAGTGAGAGTCAGATGCTATATGAAACTGCATTTTGACCTGGATAAAGGTTCCATAGTACCTTTTACAATAGGGTGGAAATTGCCTTGGCCAATTTCAAACTGATACAATTTCATTTCCCCACTTGCCTAACATTTGCTCTGCCATTCCAATTGGAAGAAAAGGTCACTTGCTAGCTTTGAGGGTTTTAGAATATTATGGAGTAACTAAAGGCCCAGTGTTTGAAATTGCACAAGACCCCAGGCCCGCCGTACTGTGAGACTGAGGCCTGCTGTGCCACTGACCAGTTGTTTGGTCATTACAACATTACGACATTATGGTCACTGGCCTTTTATAATATATATTAGAGGCCCAGTGTACAAAAATTTGTGCACTCGAGGGGGTCCCTCAGCCCTGCCTGTGCCCTCTCGCAGTCTGGGGCCCCTCGGGGGATGACCACATGCTGGCTTAGGCCTGTTCCCTGGGGGATTGGGCCTAAACTGGCAATCAGACATCCCTCCGGAAGCCTAGGAGCCCTCAGGGGATGTCCACTTGCCAGCAGGGAGCAGGTCTAAGTGGCAGTCGGACATCCTTAGGGCTGCTGAGGAGGAGGGAGAGGCTCCCGCCACCACCACTGTACTGGCAGCCGTCAGCCTGGCTGGTGGCTAAGCAGAACTCCCCAGGTGGGAGTGCACTGACCACCAAGGGGCAGCTCCTGCATTGAGCGTCTGCCCCCTGGTAGTCAGTGTGTGTCATAGTGACTAGTCATTCCCAGTCATTCTGCTGTTAGGGTCAATTTGCATATTACCCTTTTACTGTATAGGATAGAGGCCTGGTGTATGGGTGGGGGCCAGCTGGTTTGCCCTGAAGGGTGTCCCGGATCAGGGTGGGGGTCCTGCTGGGGTTCCTGGCCAGCCTGCGTGAGAGGCTGAGGGCTGTTTTCAGACTGACCACTCCCCCTTCAGGGTGGGGGTCCCTGCTGGAGTGCCTGGCCAGCCTGGGTGAGGGGCTGAGGGCCATTTTCAGGCTGGCCACATCCCCTTCAGGGAGGGGGATCCTGCTGGGGTGCCTGGCCAGCCTGGGTGAGTGGCTGATGGCTGTTTTCAGGCTGGCCAAGCCCCCAGCGGGGACCCTCACCCCATGAGGATATGGCCATCCTGGGTGAGGGACTGATGGCTGTTTGCAGGCTGGCCAAGCCCCCCAGCAGGGACCTTCACCCCATGAGGATGTGGCCATCCTGGGTGAGGGGCTAATGGCTGTTTGCAGGCTGGCCAAGCCGCCTAGCAGGGACCCTCACCCCATGAAGGTGTGGCCATCCTCACCTGGGTGAGGAGCTGATGGCTGTTTGTAGGCTGGCCACGGCCCCCGGCTACCCAAGCTCCCAATGGAGGCTGGCTGGAAGCAGGAATCTGGGATTTATTTATCTTCTATAATTAAAACTTTGTTGCCTTGAGCAGAGGCCACAGCCGGCCAGGGCAGGCGGGAACCTTGGCTTCCTCCATTGCTGGGGCAACCAAACCTCCTGCTTGCTCCAGCTCTGTGACTGCTGGCTGCCATCTTGGTTGGGTAAATTTGCATATAGTCACTCTGATTGGCTGGTGGGCGTGGCTTGGGGCATAGTGGAGGTGCAGTCAATTTGCATGTTTCTCTTTTATTAATTAGATACTCTAAATTAATTAGTGAGCTATTTGGCACACAACAGCCCTGATATACTTGCTAGTCAGTGGTAATGTGTAATGACAATTGATTCTGTCATTGAAACTTCTAATGTAAAATGATTTACCAAATACTAACTTAAAAGTTGCATTTCAAATACAAGCCTAATTTCATCAATTAGTTTGATAAAGGATCCACTCAAAAAAAGTATCCTCACTAGAAAGGAAAAATAAACATTCTAAAGTGTGTGTAATTAATGTGTTATGGGGGTGGGGGGGTTGAAGATGGGGATATGTTTAGCAATTTAGCCATGGAGAAATACTTATTCAATTAAAATAATCCTAGCATCAACTCTGTAAATGACTAAAATTATAATTTCAAATGGCCGTGACTATTAAGAACAAGTTCTTTACATGGAGGAAATAGCGATGCATGTCTTCTGGCAAGGCTGCCTTTGTTGAGACAGTTCTGCTACCACCCTCATGACCACCACCATGAGGAGCTACACAAACACAAACAGGCATTAATTAGGTGGTCTCAATGGCAGTATGAACTGAAATGGCATAGCAATGGGATGGAGATGGTTTCTGCACCTGTGAGCTGGAAGTCATCACCTGTTCCACTGTGGCAGTTGGCCTGGTCATCATCACATTCATCCACCAAGTTCCCATTGGGAGTGGTTGGTCCAGCTGTAGGTGCTGAAACAAGATCCAAGGATTAATATCTCACCTCTGAAATGTATTCTCAAAGCTCTGGCTATTGAATCTGCTAACACTTTTGCAGGAAACTCAAATCTGTGGCAAGGAGGCCAGGAGCATGATTTACCTCTTTCTAGAGCTAAATAGACTTGAATTTTCCAGAATCCATTGGGGACTGCTTTGTTTTGGTATTTGATTCATATCTACTGAATAGAGTTGGGTGCCTTAGCATTTTTTACATTGTTATGTACATAAACATCCTTTTCCTGGAAGTTCTTGAATTCTCACTAGTTATTTATTCATGATCCTGGAGTTGAGAACTTTGATTTTACACGTATTGCTTGAACTGTTTGTTTTTCCTTTCATTTTTAAGGTGCTGGAGAACTCCCTTGTCATGAATTCTTTTATATTCTTAGTACTTACTTAGTTTGCTAAGTTCATATTATATTTTTTCCTCCAAAGAGTTTCCCAAGACATTCAGTTTTAGAACAGTATTGATTTTTTTTTGCTCTTTAAAGAGTAACTCTACTTCCATCAATTTATGGCCCCTCTCCAGATCAGGTGTCTGGAAGAACTTTTCTGATATATCCTGGGGTCATTTTACCTTAATTCCCAGAGGACTGCATTCCACTGCTGGCAGGTATTCCCATACCTTTGAGTTTGTAGATGAAATGTATCCAACATTAATCAAAGACTGCTTTTAAAGTTCTTTAAATTTAGTTCGATCTACTTTTTTCAGCTTGTTATTCATTTTTGAAATCTGTTTAATATTTTATAGTTTTGGGCATACATTTCTCATATGAGGCTGGAGATAATGTACAGTTCTCTTGATGTTTGAGAATCAGACAAGAGTGGGGGCCTGATCTCTAATAGCTTCTAGCCAGTAGGAATGTGCTGGTAACTGCTGCTTTCTCAGTAAAAATTTCACATTGTTATTGTGCTTACTGAATAGAGTTATGACAAATGTAGAAATGTAGCTAATTTCAACTTCCTCAACTGTCCAAAAGCACACACCAACAGTAACGAGGAAATCAGCATATACAGATATCATGCACGCTGTTTAGGCATACAGTCTACACTTTGTAAAATGCATACACAAATATTCCAGGCTCTGCTTATTTTTCTCAATTTTATTTTTATATATATTTTAATTACAGATCATATGCAATATTATATTAGTTACAAGTGCACAGCCTAGTGGTTAAGTATTTATATAACTTATGAAGTGATCACCATGATAGTCTAGTATCCACCTGGAACCACATAGTTATTACAATATTATTTATTATATGAGAGGCCCAGTGCATGAAATTAATGCATGCGGGGGTGTGTCCCTCAGCCCAGCCTACACCCTCTCCAATCTGGGACCCCTCGAGGGATGTCCGACTGCCCGTTTAGGCCCGATCAGTCGGACATCCCTCTCACAATCCAGGCCTGCTGGCTCCCAACTGCTTGCCTGCCTGCCTGCCTGCCTGATTGCCCCTAACCACTTCTGCCTGCCAGCCTGATCGACGCCTAACTGCTCCCCTGCCAGCCCAATTGCCCCCAACTGCGCTCCCCTGCCAGCCTGGTCACCCCTAACTGTCCTCCCCTGCCAGCCTGGTCACCCATAACTGTCCTCCCCTGCCAGCCTGGTCCCCCCAACTGCCTTCCCCTACAGGCCTGGTCCCCCCAACTGCCCTCCCCTGTAGACTTTGTCTCCCCCAACTGCTCACCCTTGCTGGCCTGGTCACCCCCAACTGCCCTCTCCTGCTGGCCTGGTCCCCCCCAACTGCCCTCCCTTACAGCCTGGTCCCCCCCAACTGTCCTCCCCAGGAGGCCATGGTTGCCCCTAACTGTCCTCCCCTGCAGGCCTAATCGCCCCCAATTGCCCTCCCTTGCAGACCTGGTCCCTCCCAACTGCCCTCCCCTGCTGGCCTGATCACCCACAACTGCCCTCCCCTGCCGGTCATCTTGTGGTGGCCATCTTGTGTCCACATGGGGGTGGCCATCTTGTGTGTTGGAGTGATGGTCAATTTGCATATTACCTCTTTATTATATAGGATTCCCTATGCTGTGTTTTACACCCCTCTGACTATTTTGTAGCAGCCAATTTGTAAGTTTTAATCTCTTCACCTTTTCATCCAGCCCTTAATGCCCATTTCCACCTGATAACCATCAGTTTGTTCTCTGTATCTCTTTCAGTTTTGTTTGTTCATTTATTTTGTTTTTTAGACACCACATATAAGTGAACTCAAATGGTATTTGTCTTTCTCTGCCTGACTTACTTAGCACAATACACTCTAGGTATATCCTTGTGATTGCAAATATTAATATTTCATTTCTTTTTATGACTGAGTGATATTCCATTGTATATATGTACCACATTTTCTTTATCCATTCATCTGATGGACATTTAGGTTGCTTTTATATCTTAGTTATTGTAAATAACACTTCAGTGAACAAAGAGATGCATATATATTTTTGAACTAGTGTTACAATTTCTTCGAATAAATACCCAGAAGTGGAATTGTTGGGTAATAAGGTAGTTTCACTTTTAATTTTTTTAAGGAATATACATAATATTTTAAACAGTGGCTGTACCAATTTGCAATTCTGCTGATAGTGCATGGGGGTTCTGTTTTCTACACATTGTTGCCAGCATTTGTTGTTTGTTGATTTATTGATAACCATTCAGACAGGTATGAGGTACTATCTTATTGCGATTTTGATTTACATTTCTCTGACAATTAAATTGTGCTGCTATGAACATAGAGGTGTATATATCCTTTCTGACAGGTGTATCTGATTTCTTGGGATATATGCCTAGAGTGGGATTACTGGGTCAAAAGAGAGTTCCATTTTTAATTTTTTTAGGAAACTCCATACTGTTTTCCACAGTGGCTGCACCAGTCTGCATTCCCACCAGCAGTGCATAAGGGTTTCCTTTTCTCCACATCCTCACCAGCACTTTTCATTTTTTGATTTGTTGATGGTAGCCATTCTGACAGGTGTGAGATGGTATCTCATATCATTTTGATTTGTATCTCTCACATGATTAGTGACTTTGAGCATGTTTTCATATGCCTCCTGGCCTTCTGTATGTCCACTTTCTAAAAGTATCTATTTAGGTCCTTTGCTCATTTTTTGATTGGACTGTTTATCTTCCTTTGTTGATATGTATGAGTTCCCTATAAATTTTGGAAATTAGGTCCTTATCTGATATAACATTGGCAAATATGTTCTCCCATGCAGTGGGCTTTCTTATTGTTTTTTCTGATAGTTTCTTTTGCTGTGCAGAAGCTTTTTATTTTGATGCAGTCCCATTTGTTTATTTTCTCCTTAGTTTCCATTGCCCTAGGAGCTATATCAGTAAAGATAGTGCTTCAGTATCATATGTCTGATATTTTGCTGCCTCTGGATTCTTCTAGGATTTTGATGGTTTCCCATGTTATGTTTATGTTCTTCATCCATTTTGAGTTTATTTTTGTGTATGCTGTAAGTTGGTGGTCTAGTTTCATTTTTTGCATGTAACTATCCAATTTTCGCCACATCATTTATTGAAGAGACTATCTTGATTCCCCTGGTATGGTCTTGCCTCCTTTGTCAAATATTCATTCAGCAAAGTAGCTTGGGTCGATTGCTGGGTTCTCTGTTCTGTTCCATTGGTCTATGTGTCTGTTTTTGTGCCAGTACCAGGCAGTTTTCAGAACAGTAGCTTTGTAATAAAGCTTCTTATCTGGTATTGTGATCCCTCCAACTTTTTTCTTCTTTCTCAAGGTTGTTGTGGATATTTGTGGTCATTTTTTATTCCATATGAATTTTTAGAAAGTTTACTATAGGTCTGTGAAATATATCATTGTTATTTTAATGGGGATTGCATTAAATCTATAGATTGCTTTGGGTAGTATGGACATTTTAATGATGTTGATTCTATGAATCCATGAACACAAGATGTTTTTCCATTTGTTATGTCTTCCTCTATCTCTTCTTTCAATGTCCTATAGTTTTCTGAGTACAGGTCTTTTACTTCCTTAGTTAAGTTTATTCCTAAGTATCTTAATTTTTTTGGTGCAATGGTAAATTGGATTGTTTTTGTTGTTTCTCTTTCTGTGAGTTCATTATTGGAACATAAAAAAAGCCATAGATTTCTGGGTGTTAATTCTGTATCCTGCTACATTGCCAAATTCATTTATTAAATCTAGTAGTTTTTTGATGGAGTCATTAGAGTTTTCTATGTACAATATCATGTCATCTGTGAATAATGACAGTTTTACTTCTTCTTTTCCAATTTGGATGCCTTTTATTTCTTCTCCTCGTCTAATTGCCATGGCTAGCACTTCCAGTAATATGTCAAACAAGATTGTTGTGGCTATTTGAGATCTTCAGTTGTTCCATATAAATTTTAGAATTATTTCTTCTAATTCTGCAAAAAATTCCATTGGTATTTTGAAAGAGATTGCACTGAATCTATAGATTGCTTCTTATCCATGACATGGTATATGCAGCCATTTATTTGTATCTCCTTCAATTTCTTTACAGTCTTATTATATTTTCCAAGAACAGATCTTTTATCTCCTTGGTTAAATTTATTCCAAGGTATTTTTTTGGATGAAATTTTACATGGAATTGTTTTCTTACTTTTCCTTTCTAATAGTTTGTTATTTGTCTGTAAAAAATACAACCAAGCCCAGCTGGTGTGTCTCAGTGGTTGAGCATCGACCCATGAACCAGGAGGTCATGGTTTGATTCCTGGCCTGGGGACATACCTAGGTTGTGGGATCAATTCCAAGTGGGGGGGGGCATGCAGAAGACAGCCAATTGATGTTTCTCTCATATCACTGATGTTTCTCTCTCTCTCTCTCCCTTTCCTTTCTCTGCAATCAATAAGAGCATATTAAAAATAAAATAAAAATGCAACCAATTTCTGAATATTAATTTTGTATCTCACTACTTTACTGAATTCATTTATCAGTTCTAACAGTTTTTTTTTTTTGAAGAATCTTTGGGGTTCTTTATATATGGTATCATGTCATCTGAAAATAATGATAGTTTTACTTCTTTCCTTCCAATTTGGATTCATTTTATGTATTTTTTTTTGTCTGATTACTGTGGCTAGGACTTTCAATACCATGTTGAATAAAAGTGGCATTTTATACAACATAGTGTCTTGTTCCTGATCTTAATGAAAACACTTTTCTCATGGAGAATAAAGGTAGCTGGGGTTTGTCATATATAGCTTTTATTAGTTGAGCTATGTTTGTTCTATTCCCAGTTTTCTGAGGGTTGTTCTCTTTCTCCATAAATTGATGCTGGATTTTGTCAAATGCTTTTTCTGCAATTATTGATATGAGCATATGTTTTTTACCCATTATTTTTAAGTGGTGTATCATATTAAATGACTTATGGATAATAAACCAAACTTGCATCCCTGGAATAAATTCCACTTGATTCATCTTTTTAATGTATTGATGAATTAAGTTTGCTAATATTTTGTTGAGCATTTTTCCATCTATATTTATCAGGGATATTGGCCTAAACATTTTCTTTTCTTGTAATGTGTTTGTTGGGTTTTGGAACCAGAGTAATATTGGTCCCATAAAATAGACTAAGAGCTTTCACTTTTCTTAAAATTTTTAGAAATAGTTTGAGAAGAATAAGCGTTAATTCATCTTTGAATGTTTGTTAAAATTCACCTGTGAAGCCATCAGTCCTGGACTGTAGTTTTTTTGGGAATTTTTAAATTACTGATTCAATGCTGTTTGTAGTAACTGGTCTGTTCAAATTTTCTATTTCTTCTTGATTTTAGTCTTGGAAGAGTGTTTGTTTTTAGGAATTTATCAATTTCTTCCAGATTGTCCAATATGTTGCCATATAATTATTTATAGTGTTTTCTTATAATCCTTTATATTATTTTTTTGTATCAGTTGTCACTTCTCTTCCATTTCTGATTTTATTTATTTGTGTTCTCTCTCTCTCTCTCTCTCTCTCTCTCTCTCTCTCTCTCTCTCTCTCTCTCTTTTCTTCTTGATGAGTCTGGTTAAATGTTTATTAATTTTCTTTATCTTTTAAAAGAATCAGCTCTGGGTTTCATTGATCTTTTGAATTGCTTTTTAGACTCCTTGCTATTTATCTCTGCAATGATCTTTATTTTTTCCTTCTTTTTATTAACTTTGGGCTTTGTTTGTTATTCTTTTTCTAGTTCCTTTGGATGTAAGGCTAGATAATTTATTTGAAATGTTCCTTGCTTCTTGCGGTAGGCTGTAATGTTAGGAATTTTCCTCTTTGGCCTGCTTTCACTATCCCGTACATTTTGGGTCATAGTGTTTTTATTTTCAATTGTCTCAAGGTATCTTTTTATTTCTTCCATGACCTCAATGTTAATCCATTCAATATTTATTGTAAAAGTATATTTAGCTTCCATGTGATTGCATGTTTTCCAATTTTTTTCTTGTGACTGATTTCTAGTTTCATACCATTATGGTCAGAGAAGATGATTAATATAAATTCAGTGTTCTTAAATTTATTGAGACTTGTTTTGTGTTCTAACATGTGGTCTATCCTAGAATAAGTTCCATTTGCACTTCAGAAGAATGTATATTCTACTGCTTTGGGCTGCAATGCTCTGAAGAAATTAATTAAATTTTTATGACCTAGTATGTCATTTAAGGCTGCTGTTTCCTGGTTGATTTTCTGTCTGAAAGATCTATCCATTAATGTCAACAGGGTGTTAAAATCCCTTACTATGACTGTATTACTGTCAATCTTTCCCTTTATGTCCATCAAGATTGCTTTATATATTTAGGTGGTTCTATGTTGGGTGCATAAATGTTCACAAGGGTTATATCCCCTTGTTAGCATGCTCAATTTATTATTATGCAGTGTTCTTCTTTGTCTCTTATTATAGCATTTCTTTGACAGTTTATTTTGTCAGATATAATTATTGGTACCCCCGTTTTTCAAAATTTTAGCTTGCATCCTTCTACTTTTAGTCTGTGTGTAGCTTCCTTTCTGAGGTCTCTTGTAGACTGTAAACATATTAGTTTCATTTTCTTATTCATTCAGCTACCTAATGTCTTTTGATTGGAGCACTGAAGTTATTTACATTTGAAGTGATTATTGATAGGTACATATTTACTGCCATTTTATTCTTTACTAGAGGCCCGGTGCATGAAATTCATGCGGGGGGGGGGGGGGTTGCACCCTCTCCAATCTGAGACCCTTCAGGGGATGTACGACGGACAGTTTAGGCCCGAACTTGGGTATTGGGACTAAACCAGCAGTGTGAAATCCCTCTCACAATCCTGGACTGCTGGCTCCTAATTGCTCACCTGCCTGCATGCCTGGTCGCCCCTAACTGCCCCCCCCCCCCGCCAGCCTGATCACCCCTCATGGTGCCCCCACTGTCCTGGTCATCCCACACAGCCTGCTGTTCAGTTGTTTGGTCATCCCTCACTAACCTCTCTGCCGGCGTGGTCACCTCACGCAGCCTGCTTGTTCAGTGGTTTGGTCGTCCCTCACTAATCCTCCTGCTGGCCTTGTTGTAGGCAGCCATCTTGTGAGGGTGTAAGGGTTAATTTGCATATTACCTCTTTATTATATAGAATAACTATGTTTCTCTATTTTTTCCCTCCTCCTTCTTTTTTAAAGACTACCCTTTAACATTTGTTGTAATACTGGTTTGGTGGCAATGAACTCCTGTAGGTTTTTCTCAGCTGGAAGCACTTTATTTCTTCTTCAGTTTTAAATTATTGCCTTACTGGGTAGCATAGTCTTGGTTATAGGTCTTTGCTTTTCATCACTTTGAATATTTCATGCCAATCTTTTCTGCCCTGAAATGCTTCTGTTGAGAAATCAGCTGATATTCATGTTGAAATTCCCTTGTAGGTAACTGACTATCTTTCTCTTGCTGTTTTTAAGATTCTCTCTTTGTCCTTAACCTTTGCCATTTTAATTATGATGTGTCTTGGTGTGGGCCTCTTTGGGTTCATCTTGTTCAGGACTCTCTGCACTTCCTGGACTTTCATGTCTTTTTCCTTCACCAGGTTAGCAAAGTTATTATCCATTATTTCTTCAAATAAGTTCTCAATCCCTTAATCTTTGTTTTTCTTCTGGTAGCCCTATTAAAGTGGTGTTGTTACATTTCATGTTGTCTCAAAGGTCCTTTAAACTATCATCATTTTTTAAAAATTCTTTTTTCTCTTTGCTGCTCTGATTGGATGTTTTCTGCTACCTTATCTTCCAAATCACTGATTTTATCCTCTGCTTCTGTTTATTCCTTTTTATTGTATTCTTCATTTGAGATATTGTGTTCTTCATTTGTTAGTTGTCCTTTTTCATGCTGTTGAAGTTCTCAATAAATTCCTTGAAGTTATTACTAAGTTCCTTGAACATTGTTAAAACCATTATTATTTGTGTGTGTTTTTCCTTTTTAAAAATTGTTTAAAGTTTTGCATGTCTCCTTTTTCCCTGATTGACTCCTCTCCAGCCACTCCCACCCCCCAGGATAAGCCCCCACTGCCCCAGTGTCCATGTTCATTGGTTATGCTAATATGCATGCATACAAGTCCTTTGGTTTACCTCTTACCCCTCTTACCTCCCCCTGCCTTCCCTCTGAAGTTGGACAGTCTGTTCAGTTTTTCTTTGTCTATGGATGTATTTTTGTTCATCAGTTTATGTTGTTTATTATATCCCACATATGAGTGAGATCATGTGATATTTTTCTTTCTCCGACTGGCTTATTTTACTTAGCATAATGTTCTCCATGTCATCCATGCTGTTGCCAATGGGGAAAGTTACTTTTTAAAAATAGCAGCATAGTATTCCATTGTGTAGATGTACCACAGTTTTTTTAATCCACTCATCTGCTGATGGGCACTTAGGCTGTTTCCAAATCTTAGCTATTGTAAATTGTGCTGCTATGAACATAGGGGAAAAACATTATTCTTGAACTCTATATCTGGTAAATTGCTTTCTTCCATTTCATTTACCTCTTTTTTTTCTGGAGATTTCTTCTGTTCTTTCATTTGGGGTACGTTTCTTTTTCTCCCCATTTTGACTGCTTCTCTGTGTTTGTTTCTATGGATTTGCTATGATTTCCAGTCTTGATAGTGTGGACTTATGTAGTAGGTGTCCTCTGGGACCCAGTGTCGTAATCTCCTTGATCATTTGAGCTGGGTGCTCCAAAAATGTCCCTTGTGTGTGTTATGTGGGCTCTCCTGTTGTATTGGAGTTTTGATTCCTACTGGTCCATTTGTGATGGGGTCAACCTTTGGTGCAGGTCAATGTCAGATGCTACTAGTGACTTGCCCTGTGAAACCTGTTTGAAGCTACAAAGCATTCCACAGTTTGTGACTGCCTCTGCTGGCTTGGTATACATTGTAAGGACCAAACTGTGCACCAAGGATGGCGTCCAACAAAACTGATCCCAGGGGAAGGTCAACAGAATACCCAAGGCATTCCAAGATCTGCCTCTGCCTGCTTCTGCCTGTTGGCTGCCTCTTAGGCTCAGTCACTGAAATAGCCTCTGGTGGTATTCAAGTTGCATGAAGTAGGTTCTCAGTGAGTCACCAGGTAAGTGGAGTTCACTAGATTGATTCAGGTTCAAACTAGGTGCCAGTGCTGGGTCTGAGGCCACTCAGCAAAAGGCCCAGGGTATACCAAGTCTAGCTATTCCCCACTGAGTGCCCACAATTCTCTGTGGTGAAGTAGGGATCTCAGGAACTCATCAGGGCAAAGCTAAGCAGAGTTTATCAGGTCCAAACAGACCAAGATTTTGACACGTGAAGAAATGGCTCTGTATTGGTCTGGTCTGTGAGAGCAAAAATTGACTCTTTCCTAGAGCTACATAGCTCAGTCTGTCTCAGATTCTGCCTAGAGCCCAAGCTCAGCAGGGTAGAGCCTCCAGAAGTCAAGAGGGTGAGCTAGGGGATCTCCCATGAGAGGGAGCTGCCAGTCAGGCTTGGGGGAAGGTTAGGGGAGTGACCCCAGCAAAACTCAGTCTGTCTTGGATTCATATCTGGCATGTCTGTATTTGGCAGGGTGGGGCCACCAGGAATCAGGAGGCTGGGCCTGCTGTCTGCTGGAAGCTCAGAGGGTGAGGCTAGCAGATATTCTATGAGGCAGAGCCACCAGTCAAGCTTTCAGAAAAAAAAATAGGGGGAATGGCTCCCATCCCAAAGCAACACAACTGAGTCTGCCCAGACCTCTACACTCCAGCGTAGGAAGCTGACTCTTCAGCAAGGCATGAGCTCTGCAGCGTGGGGCAACAAAGAGTTCAGAAGGTGGGGCTATTGCATTCCTCAGGCTGATGCTGTAAAGGAAGAGTGCTCCACCCAAGAAAAATGATGTATGCAACATGGGAGAGGGACTCAGTAACAGTTATTTTGGCAGCTGTCCCTTTGGCTCTCTTTCCAGAGCCCAAAGCCCCAGTCTCTCTTTACAGGCTCTATTCCACTCCACTCTTCCTCTGCAGGAGCCCAGGGTGAGTTGGCTGTGAATGAGATTTTGTGCATTGGCCCTTTAAGACCTGTGTCTCTAAAAGACTCCTGTCTCTCCCTGGAGGACAGAATCCCCACTGATTTTTACAACCAGATGCTATGTGGGTGCCTTTTCTCAACTATGGTGCTCAGGGCTGAGGAGCCTGGTATGGGGTTGAAACCCCATGTTCTTCAGGGGACCTTTGCAGCTGTGGTGGGGTAGGGCATGTGGGAGCTGGGGCATGTGGGAGCATCTCTGAACTTTCTACCAGTCTTGATATGCTTCTTCTGTAAATCCTTGTTTATAAGACTTTTGTTCAGATGGTCTCAGTTGGTTATTCAGGTTGATTATTCTGTATTTTTGTTGTAATTCCAATTTGATCTTGGGTGGATGTTAGTATACCTTTCACCTACTCTACTTTCCTCTCTCCTTCAACGTTAAATGATAGTCTTGGTTGTAGGTCCTTGTTTTTCATTATTTTGAATATTTTGTGTCAATATCTGTAGCCTGCAAAGTTTCTGTTGAAAAATCAGTTTTATGGAAGTTCCCTTGTAGGTAACTAACTGTCTTTCTCTTGCTGCTTTTAGGATTCTGTCTGTCTTTAAATTTTGCCACTTTAAGTATGATGTTTCTTGGTTTGGGCTCTTTGGGTTCATCTTGTTTGAGATTCTCTGCACTTTTTTGACTTGTATGTTTATTTTCTGTGCCAGGTTAGGGAAGTTTTCAGTCATTCTTTATTCAAATAGGTTTTTAATCTTTTGCTCTCTCTCTCTTCTTCTGGTAGTCCATGATGTATTGTTATGGTAAGTGTGGTTCAAGAGTCCCTTAAGATATCCTCTTTTTAACCAATTCTTTTTTTTTTTTTTTTGCTTATTTAAATTCTATGTTTTCTGCT
Source organism: Myotis daubentonii (assembly GCF_963259705.1). NCBI lineage: Eukaryota > Metazoa > Chordata > Mammalia > Chiroptera > Vespertilionidae > Myotis > Myotis daubentonii. Next base: position 102,720,454 of record NC_081840.1, read on the forward strand.
ACCTATCTTCCAAATTACTGATTTAATCTTCTGCTTCTTCTAATCTGCTGTTGATTCCTTGCAGGGTAGTCTTCATTTCAGCATTGTTTATTTTTTGTGTGTGTGTGTGTGTGTGTGTGTGTGTGTGTGTTTTATTTCTTACTGGTTACTTTTTATGTTTTCTATATCCTTATATATTCTTACTCTTTCTTTGTGTGACATCCTCACTGTGTTCCTCTATTCTTCCCTTGAGTTCCTGAGCATCCTTATAAGCATTGTTTTAAACTCTGTACCTGGTAGATTGCTTGCCTCAATTTAGTTTCATTCTTTTTCTAGGGCTTCTCCTATTTTTTGAGACATGTTTCATAGTCTCCTCTCTGTGTTTGCTTTTATTTGTCAGGTAGATCTTCTATGACTCCCAGTGTTAGCTGGGTGGCTTTATGTTGTAGGTGTCTTCTGGGACCAGTAGCACAGTCTTCCTGATCCCCTGAGCTGGGTATTCCAGGAATGTACCTTGTATCAATTGTGTGTGATGTTCTGTTGTAGTTGAACCTTGATTGCTGTTGACATGTGGTGAGTTGGGTTAACCCTCAGACTGACTGCTTGTAAGGACTGGCCTTGACCACAAAGTACAAGCTGCTGTGTTAGGGTCATTCCATGGAGCAGGATTTGCCACAGTGAGACTCTGTTACCCACTGAGACCACCTGTTTGGTTTGCCATTTATAGAGCTAATTGGGTGGTGCTCTGTTATGATCTGATGCCAGACACTAGGGTGTTGGTTCTGGGACTCCTTAGGAGAAACTAGTTCAGGCCAATGTCAGACTCTGCTTATGGCTGACCTGGGGGGACCTGGAATAAACTACAAAGCTACCTTTGGTGTTAGATACCTGTCTTCTATTTGAGGTGTGTAGAAGAGGCCATGCTGCAAACCAAACTGATGCTGGCTGCCCCCAGTAAATTACCTGGGGCCACTCAGCAAAGTTTATGCCAAGAACCTCTACAGCCTCCCAGATGCCTGTAGTGCACAGCTGCTAAAAGAACCTCATGCAGTCAGTGAGATAGATGGGGTAAATGGTATTCACCAGGTTAATGCAGAGTCATATTGGTGCCAGTGTAGAGTCTGGGGCCACTCATCAAGAGATACAGGGCACTAGAGCCCAGTTGCCACCTGCTTTAGGCCTCACATTTGAGAATTTTTAAGAAATACTAAAGTACAAACCAGCTGCCTGCCACTGAAAGAGCGCCTGGCTGTGTAGGGAATTGGGTGGGGTCTGAGGAAATCATCAGAGTGGAGTAAGGGGTGTCCACCAGTTAATGCAGATTCAGATTTTGTGCCAGTATCAAGCCTGGGCCCACTCATCAAAAGGCACAGTGCACATGGAGGCTAGGCTCCTCCTTCCTGTGGCCTGCATACCTTTGAGGGTTTTTAAGAATGACTGGAGTATAGGCCCAGGCTGGCTGCCTGTGGCTGAAAGAGCTCCTGCTAATGTTCTGGCTGAGTCCAGCTGCCAGCTCCTGAAGGCACTGTGGCAACGGGAGAGTTGTGTGGGACAGGGTCTCAGGGAATCATCATGGTGGGGTGAGTGGTGTTCACCAGGTTAATTTGGATTCAGATTTAGTGCCCACCTATGCCCACAGGCCCTGTGGGGGGAGGGCTCAACACAGGATAGATATTGCTGGCCTGTTTGCCTGTGTGTGTAGGGGGGTAGGGGGGCAAGGGTTGTCGGGGGGGGGGGGGGCATTGCGCTGTCTCTTCATCTCTCTCTTCAAAGCCACAAAATTCAGCCTCTACCAGTAAATCTCTTTAGCTCCTCCCACCACTCTCCCTTTGCTGGGCCTGAGGGTGAGTGCCTATGAGTGAGAGAGTCTGTACATATCCCCTTTAAGAGGACACCTGTGTTTCCAGAAGCCTTCTGTCTCACCCACATAGATGAAATTACCCCTGATTTTCACAGCCAAATGTTATGAGGGCTCTTCCTCCTGGCACTAGTGTTCTGGGCTCAGGAGTCCAATGTGGGGCTGAGACTCCTTACTCCTCAGAGGGAATCTCTGCAGCCAAAAATCCCTCTTGGTTCTTAATTGCCACACATGGGTGTGGAACCAGCGTATTTTGTGTCTCAGCCTCTCCTACTGGTCTCAATGTGACAACTTCTTTATATCCTCAGTTATAGTACTTCTGTTCAGTTAGTCTGCAGGTGGTTCTCCAGGTTGATTGTTCTATAATTTAGTTGTACTTTTGATGTGGTTATGGGAGGAGGTAAGCACAGCACCTCCCTATGCCACCATCTGGACCTGAGGCCCCCAGGGTCCACTTATTATTCTCACTGAATTAATAGCACCCTTTCTGGCGATCCAGATGCTTGTCTTTGCTAAGATCTCCTTGCTCTTGATTATGTGCAACTTTTAAGTATTTAAAACTGTGTGTGTTTTTTTCAGTTTGTTGGGTTTTTGTTTTGTTTTGTTTTGTTTTGTTGCATTCCTTACAGTTTTTACAAAGGAGGTGTTCTACATTGGCGGTGGCCCAGAATAGTACCAAGATTAAACTGAAAAAAAAAGGAGAAAGCAAATGATTTCCATGCCCTAATTTTAATACTTTAAAATAATTTATCTTCTGTGGTTCTCTAATTTTTCTGAAATATAAGTGCTAGTCCAAATAGGATGGATATTCAGGGAATGCTGGGATGGACCATATCCTCTTTCTGTATATCTCTAAATATCTCCAGTAGAAAAAGGCACAAAGTAGATATTTAATAAAATATCTGATAATCAATTTAAAGAAGAAAAAAGCACTCCCTTTCATAAATCGTGTTTAAAGCTTTGACATTACTTTACCTAATATTGGTTTCTCACATGGCTCAGGGTAACTTGCACACTTTTGTGAGAGCTTGGAAATATCTGCAGCAAATCCTTTCAACAACTTCTACCTCACTACAGAGTTGACACTGGCAAACTGCCACTAGGTTCAGTCTTTTTAACCATCCATTCATTCTACCTCCTAAATCAGTGTAATTCCTTGGATCAGAATCCAAGCTAAAGACCTGTCTCAAAGCAGCAGACTCCCTTTTTCAGATGACCACATTTTCTCAGTAAATTGAATGAATGAGTCTGCAGTTCACTCAATGTGCCCATCCTTCTTTTTCTTGGCATCTTTGCCAGAGACCTGGCACATGGTCTTTTTTGGGCTGTGTTGATAGTGACTAGATAATTCAGAGGTCTGATTACAGATGTGGAAACATCTACACAATAAAGAATGACAGATGATAGCTTGTTTTAAAATAAACACATAGAAAAGTAGCTATGAATTATTCACTAGTATGGTGATTCATAGCTTAAGATTTATAGTGCATATTTAATGTGCTCAGAAATGTAATTACATTTGGGTAGCTGAAAACACACATAATTTTGAAACTACAGAAGGTGATAGTAAAAAAGAATTCTTCAAACAACTGTGAGCACATGCTGAATTGATTAAGATCTGGGTATTAGCAATAGCCATTCTTTGAGCTAACTTGGAGAAAGACCTTTACAGAGATGAAAAAGTTGGTATAAGATTACTCATTGATGCCTAAATGTAAGGCAGTGGACATTTTAATGTACAAAAAATCATTAAGTGGTATAATAAGCAACTATCATATCAAATTTTCAAACACTGATTTCATATATTACTAGAGGCCCAGAAAGAAATTCATGCATAGGGGGGTCCCTCAGCCCAGCCTGCACCCTCTGCAATCAATCTGGGACCCCTCAGAGGATGTCCGACATCCCTCCAGCTGGGACCACTGACTCCTAATCGCTTGCCTGCCTACCGGCTTGGTCACCACCTAACTGCTCTTCTGCTGGCCTGATGGCCCCCAACTGCCCTCCCCTGCTGGCCTTATCACCCCTAACCACCTCTGTCTCGGCCCCCACCACTGTGGCTTTGTCCAGAAGGAAGCTGGGTGGTCGGAAGATGGTCAGTCTCCCAGTCTAATTAGCATATTACCCTTTTATTAGTATAGATGTGATAAAAATGCAGAGGAGAGAACTGTTCTGAGGTCCATGTGGGGACTGAATTTGTCCTTGATATGTCCTTCAGATGATAACATAAATTTATGCAGTAACATCCTTAAATAGACCTCACTGTATATTCACATTCATTATCTCATGTAAAGTTTTGTGTCCCTGCAGCAGCCTAAGAAATTCATTGAAGAGAATGTGTTGATGTTGCAGTCTACCAAATGCTGCTTCCTGCTGGTATGCAATGATAGTCAACACCGCATACAGAAACCTAGATTACAGACTTCTAAACAACACTAAACGCATCAAAGGGATTGGTGGTTGCCAGGGGTTGGGGGAGATGAAGGTAGGGCAAAACTGTTTAATGGATAAGGAGTTTTATTTAGAGTGATGGAAATGTTTTAGAACTAGATGGAGGTAGTGGTAGCACAAATAATTGTGAATGTACTAAATTGTTTATTGTTAAATGGTGTATTTTGTGTTATGTAAATTTTATTTCAATAAATTATTTTTTTTAAGAATTCAAAGGAGACAACCCCATTGAATCTGAGGAAGGTATGTAAGTGACCAAGACAAAAGTAGGATTCTGGAGGCACCAGTTTGCAGATTAGAATGTTCCAGAGAGTGTGCTAAAATGTTGAGCTTAGCAGGCACAGAGAGGACTGCCTAGGTGAAAATACTGCAATTTTTAAGTCTTTGGGGGTATATAGCATGAAGAAAGGAAATTTTTTTAAAACTGGGAAAGTTATAAATGGTAGGAGATTCTTCCTCTTAACAGCATCATAGTATTCCATTGTGTAGATCTACCACCATTTTTTAATCCACTTATCTGTTGATGGGCACTTAGGCTGTTTCCACATCTTAGCTATGGTAAATTGTGCTGCTATGAACATAGGGGTGCATATATCATTTCTGATTGGTGTTTCTAGTTTTTTGGGATATATTCCTAGAAGTGGGATTACTGGGTCAAATGGGAGTTCCATTTTTAGTTTTTTGAGGAAACACCATACTGTTTTCCACAGTGGCTGCACCAGTCTGCATTCCCACCAGCAGTGCAAGAGGGTTCCTTTTTCTCTGCATCTTCGCCAGCACTTGTTGTTTGTTGACAGGTGTGAGATGGTACCTCATTGTTGTTTTGATTTGCATCTCGTGAATGATCAGTGACTTTGAGCATGTTTTCATATGTCCTTGGAGCTGGAGAGCATTATGTTAAGCAAAATAAGTCAGTCAGAGAAAGATAACTATCACATGATCTGACTCATTTGTGGATTAAAATGAACAACATAAACTGATGAACAAAAATAGATCCAGAGACTGAGAAGCATTGATCAGATGCTCAAACCTCAGAGGGAAGATAGGGGAGGGTGGGAGGAAGGGGGAGAGATCAACCAGAGGACTTGTATGCATGCATATAAGCATAACCAATGGACACAGACACCAGGGGGTGAGGGCATGAGTGGTGGGAGGAGGAGAAATGGAGGGGGGTAAGTACACATATGTAATACCTTAGTCAATAAAAAACAAAACAAAACTGGGAAAGTTAAAGGGACTTTGGAAATTGTAATTACCTTCCACTTCACAGCCCAGTAGCTCCATTCTTAGCCCTAGTCCACCATGAGTGGCTCTCTCAGGGTAGATCCTGATGAATCGAGTGGAAAGAGGTTGAAAAGTTCGTAGCTCAGGCGTATCATAATTGCTGTTGCCTTCAAAAGACTGTGAAGTATGAAAAATACCAGTTATTAAAACCACCTATTCAGCAGAAGAGTCTCTCCTTCGGTCTCTTAATAGAGCAGAGAAATAGGGACCATTCTACCACTTTGCCAATGCCTGACATTCATTTCATAAATGAGAAAGGAAAAAAGCAATTCGACTTCTTTAAGAAGTGATAGATGTCATTTCTCAGAAACTAGAGTATGCCCTGAGGCGATACAAGAAGCAGTCATGAGACATGTTTTTAAATGATATGTTGACATGCCTTGGAGAAGCGACACTTTAACCACTTCCTTGAGGTTAGAGAACTATAATTCAGGAAGAGAACTTGCCACTTTTCAGAGCTTATAATAGACACCACATTTTCAATAACTACTCCTGTTACATTCTCTTCAATCAGTGGGTCCTCTAGAAGAGGGATGAATTAAATTGCTGAAGAAGGAAATAGTAAATTTAATGCAGTGCAAATGCTGTTTACTCAAGAACTTGTGTTATTCCAATGCCTTAAAATTCTATTTACATAAGATGTTCCAGCACTTCGGAGTATCTGTAGATAAAAGACCTCCTTTTCTCAGAAAGAGAACAAGAGCCCTGTCTGTTAAGTGATGTTCTGATGAATGGGTTGAATTGCACCTCTTTGTCAAGCGCATTTCTAACTTGAAGTCAGTGACATATTTTCAGGAGCTAGGCTATTCATTGCCAGTGCTGCTGCTAAATTATTTTATTTTCCTTTTTTACATTGACAGGAAGGTCAAAATCCTTGAGTGGAATCATAAGCAAATGGAGCAATGACTAAGCTTCTTTTCTTTTTTTAGAAATGGATAAGCCTCACTATATATCCTCTTCTCCCTACACCATTTTTAATCCAGTCCAGAATGGGAGAAGCGGGGAGAGGCAAGTTTAGAAAAATCAAATTGCTTTATCATTAGGAGTGGCCTTTTATATGTCAAATAACCTAAGATGTTTACTGGTGAAAGGTATTGTTTAAAGTGCTTAAAATATATTAATTCATTTAATGCTCTAGACAACTCCACAAGGTAGGTTCTATTATTACCCCTGTTTTACAGGTGAACCACAGAGAGGTCAAGCAACTTTCTCATGGCCATATGGTAAGTGATAGAGCTAAGATTCAAACGTGGGCAGTCTGAACTGGTGCCCTTCACTCTTACAATGCCATGATGCCTCAGCCCTTAGAAATAATCTAGTCAAATGTCATCATTTCAATAAATGAAAACATTGAGGATCAGGAAATTGAGTTCTTTGCCCATGTCCACACCCTTAGTTTCATTATTTTCTTTAAATTATCTCATTCTAGGCTACTAAACTTGGTAAATCAGACCGAGTGGATGGCCAGTCCCAGGCCTGTCAGCAGGAGTGGGAACCATGCCTAACAGTTGTCATAAAGCAGCCAAAGAAGCTATCTTTGAGTGGTGGAAACATCATGGCAAAACAGGAGACACATGTAAGAGGAGATAGACAGATTGAGTAGGTTGTGACATAACCAGGGCTTTTTTGAGTTCTAGAAGTAAATTAATTGGTCCTTTCTGACTCAGAAAAGCCTCCAGGAATTTCAAAGTACATGACTAACATAGACCCACTTCTCTCAATTAAGGTTTCCTTCTATTTTCAAGAGTAAATTCCCTATTGGCTGGGGTTCTACATTCTTGATAGAATTATAGTTGTTGACAGTAATTGAGAATCTGACATATATTATTGTTAGGCTCTATTAAGTATCATCAATTAAGAGTAATCTATAACAATAAAAGCATAATATGCTAATTAGACCAGACGTCCTTCCGTCCTTCTGGATAAAGCCGGGGCTGCAAGGGAAGCCTGGGTCCTAGGTGCCTGCCAGCAGCTGGAGGGGGGTGGGGAACCTGCATCTCAGGTGCCAGAGGGAAGCTGTTGATGGCAGCTGGGGGAAGGAAGGCCTACTCTTGCATGAATTTTGTCTGTCGGGCCTCTAATATACTAATAACATAGCTTCAACAATCATAGGAGAAAAGTACTCTTTTAACTTGTGGTTTCTAAAATATTTTCAGAGTTTTTATCATATGTGTATAGATATTTTCTTTCTTGTGTCCCAGACTCTTCTACTAATTTTAACGTGAGCAAAAAATTGGCACAATGTAAATACATTATAAAAGCTGTCAGAGATGAACTGGGAAGAATATTAGCAATGTAGAGCCATATACAACAGTGCTAATTGTTTTTAAAAATATGTTTTTATTGATTTTTAGAGAGATAGAAATGGAAAGAGAGATAGACACATCAACTGCCTCCTGCATGGCTCCCACTGGGGATTGAGCCTGCAACCTGGGCATGTGCCCTGACTAGAAATGGAACCAGTGACCTCTTGGTGCATGGGTCGACGCTCAACCACTAAGCACACTGGCTGGGCAGAACTGGGTTAATTTTATTAGCATGAGATCATTTATAAAAAAATCTGTGTCCTTTTACTAAACATGTTTTAGAAAAGGGCTTTGTGTATTTAGATCTTCTATGTGCTCCTGAAAAGTCTAGTTAATACGAAGACTGATATATCTTGTCCATCATTTGAGTAGGAAGCAAGGAGAGGGCATAGAAGATTTTAAATCCATTGAAGTGCTATTTCATTTCACAAAATAGTACTCATTTTACTGTTACATATAAGGGACATGGCATCCTAAGGAGGTAACCTTCATTTATAAGTTTAAATATAGTATGTTTTAAATATCTTTATACCATTTATAAATATGTACTGCTTCTAAGTTGAAGGTTTTACCAGTATCTTTTCTCATAAAAGTATTTTATTTCTGGGAAAGGACATTTAGGGGTAACTTATTAAGCTCTATCTAAACAACTTAGAAGTTTCATGGTTTTAAATACCATAGAATGATGGTAAAAAAACAATAATATTTTAGGAATAAAATTAAACACATTCAACCAATCTTGAATGGACTTTTTTTGTTAAAATTGAAAACTGTGTGTTGCCTTCTTGTGGAATTCTATATGCAATGTATTACAAGAGAGTGATAGCTTTAGACTTGATAGCAGATATGTGCATTGGACAACACAGGGAAGCATATGGTGCATCCTTTCAGAGGTTACGGTACTTTGTTATCTTTCTGTCTGAGAACCCTAGTATTGAAGAACATGTCACTACAGCACACACTGCCATATGACAGCAGCTCCAGGAAGTTGTTGAGTTCCAGCACACTTTGTGATAAAGTCACAAGGCTCATGACTCCTTCAGAGATTGACTCTTAGGGAGAATTGCAGTTTTCTGTTTATTTTACTTTTTCTCTCACCAAAACAAGAGGGGCAGACATAAAATGGAAAATGAAATGGACACAAGAAAGAAAATATCTACACACAGATGACAATAACTCTGACAATGTTTTAGAAATCACAAGTTAATGAGAGTGAGATGGAAGTGAAATTCTTTCACTTCTGACAGCATCATCCCTGTCAGTGGCTGACCTGCAGCCAGTTGGGGAGAGGGAAGTCTCTGCAGAGCTCTGTGTCTGACAGAGTGGAGCTGACTGCACTGCCCAACTTTTGATTTCCTGCCTGCCATACCTTTGCTTGAGTCATATATTAAGCCACATTCCCACACTTGCCTAGAATGGGACCAAAGACAATATTCCCTCCAATTAGCTAGAATCTTCTTTTCACAAAAGGGGTAGGTCCTGGGCAAAGTGGGGTTGGGAAGGATGGAACAAAAAGCCAGCTGTTTGGGGTGTGAGAAGTTTCATTAGCTGAATACAAATCCTTCACTGCATATAGCATTGAATGTCTATGGTTTGTTACTTAGTTTAGTCTCAAACCAGCTTCTGGGTCACCCAACATACTCCTTTCCTAGTTGGCATTGTGTACTCAGGAAATTCAAATAAATTTAATAATCACCCTAAGAAAAACCTGATCACTAAAGAACATCTGTTTGGCTAAAAAATATCACACCACATGTTCTATTGAACATTGGAATGTTTTTATATTGAGACTAGAGGCCCTGTGCATGAAATTTGTGCACAGTGGGGGTCCCCTCAGCCCAGCCTGCACCCTCTCCAATCTGGGACTTCTTGGGGGATGTCCGACTGCCGGTTTAGGCCTGTTCAGAATCGGGCCTACACCGGCAGTCGGACATCCCTCTCACAATCTGGGACCACTGGCTCCTAACTGCTCACCTGCCTGACTGCCTGATGGCCCCTAACTGCCCCCCCTGCCAGCCTGATAACCCCTAACTGCCTCTGCCTGCCTGCCTGATTGCACCTAACTACCCTCCCTGCCAGTCTGATCACCCCTAACTACCTCTGCCTTCTGGCCTGATAGTCCCCAATTACCCCTCTGCTGGCCTGGTCACCCATAACTGCCCCCTTCCCCCTTCACCAGCCTGGTCACCCCATACTGCTCCCCCTGCTGGACTGGTTGCCCCCAACTTCTCCCCTCTGCCGGCCTGGTCACCCCTCACTGTCCCCTTGCAGCTTGGTCACCTCCAACTGCTCCCCCTGCTGGCCTTGTCACCCCCAACTGCCCCCCACTTCCGCCCTGGTCACCTCACGCAGCCTGCTGTTCAGTTGTTTGGTCATCCCTCACTAACCCTCCTGCTGGCCTGGTCGCCCCATGCAGCCTGGTGTTCAATTGTTTGGTCATCCCTCACTAATCCCCTTGCCAGCCTGGTCGCCCCACACAGCCTGCTTTTCGGTCGTCCATCCAGTTGTTTCAGTCGTGATGGCCCCTGGCTTTTTACATATTGGGATTCACTTCTCTTTTCACTGGATCAAGAGCAAGCTGCATTTTAAAAGGTTCCAATGCATAAAAAAATACTTAAGCATTACTTACAATAGTCAAAGGTAGAAACAATCTAAGTGTCCATCAATGGATGAAAGGATAAACAAAATGTGGTATGTACATACAATGGCATATTATTCAGCCTTAACAAGAGGAAATTCTGACACGGATCATCTTGAAGACATTATGCTAAGTGATAAATGCAGGGTGAGGCAAAAGTAGTTTTATAGTTGCTCATATGGAAAGTAATACAATAATCAATAAATGATAATACAAGAATAAACTGTTTTGCATATTCACAACTGTAAACCTGCTTTTGCCCTACCTTGTATTATATGATTGCACTTGTATGAAGTAGTTGGAGTTGTCAAATCCATAGAGACTGAAAGTAGAAAAGTGGTTTCCAGGGACTGGGGGAGATGGGAAATGGTAGCTATTGCTTAATGGACACAAACTTTCAGTTTTGCAAGATGGGGAAGTTCTGGAGATTGGTTGCTGAACAATATAAATATACTTAACATTACTGAACTACACACCTACAAAGGTTAAGAAGGTAAATTTAATGTTATGTGTATTTTATCATAATTAAAATTTTTTAAAAATATATTTAAAGGAGGAAAGAAGATCGAACAGGAAGGGGAGGGTTAACTGATAAATTAGAGTCTACTGAGAGATTTTAAGTTTTTTCCCAGTTGCTGCTGGCAACTCCGTGATCCCCATTCTCATGGGGATAGTTACTCTATCTCCTGTCTGTGTTCAACTACTTGCCTACCCTAAGGGAGGGAAAGGTGACCAGCATTGCAATTCTTTTCTATGTTTATCTCGGACATCACTTTCTGTACCTCAATCCTGTCTGTCCTAGAATTGGGGGTCACTGATCTCAGGAATGAAAGGAAATAAGAAGTCTTTCTTCCTCAGGAAAGGGCGAAGGTCCTTGAGCAAAGTCAAGGATGTGAGGAAGGACTTCCTCCTGGCAGTCCATCTACTCCCTGTCCCTGAATCTTACCTTAGCCTTGCGTTTGCTGTCATCCATGATCATTTTCCAGTCTGAGCCATTGTTGCTGTACCCAATCTTGAACTTCCTCATGGACACTTTGTTCTCCCGGTGCTTTCCCCCCTGAATGATGATGCCCCTCACAATCTTCTCTTCCCCTAAGTCCACTTGGAGCCACTCATTTATGTATGGATGAGGTGCGGGTGGCAGTACCCAGCCAGAGCGACTAGTCACAAGGCGAATGTTTTCAGGCATCCAGTTCCTGTCCCCTTGGTTTGAGGCTGTAATCTGGGAGTCAGAAATAAGACCAGACACCATGCCCAGCATTCCAGAGCAAGGATAATCTAGAGGGTGAAATGAAATAGATAATGTAAAATGATTTTATGCTTAGAAAGAATATGACATATTAAGTAAAAACATTTTCTGTATCCATGCCTATAAGTGTTTAAGTCTTTGTATCATTTATACTACATTTCAATAAAGAAAAATTTCAATAAGAACATACATTTCCCTCCTTTCTGAGTTTTTCCAAGACAATTAATAACATCATAGATCTTTTTATATCTTCTATAGAAACCCATGTAGCTTCTGAGAATAATGAGGGTATCAATCATTGAGTAATTGATTGGGAGCTTAAAAACAAAATGGTGGGCAGCCATGGAACTGGAGCAAGCAGGAGGCTTGGTTGCCCCAATGATGGAGGAAGCCAAGCTTCCCGCCTGCTGCGGCTGGCTCTGAGCTCCACTCAAAGCAACAAAGTTTCAATTATAAAAGATAAATAAACCCCAGATGCCTGCTTTCAGCCAGCTGTGGCCATGGAGCTGGAGCGAGCGGGAGGCTTTGGTTTGACCCTGGCAATGGAGGAAGCCAAGCTTCCCTCCCGCCCACCCTGGCTGGTTCTGAGCTCCACTCAAGGCTACATAGGTTCAATTATAGAAGGTAAATAAATCCCAGAATAAAAAAAAAAGAAAAGAAAAAAAGGAGAGGCTGAGAGCTTTCATTGCTGGGCGGCTTGGCCAGCCTGAACATGGCCCTCAGCCCCTCACCCAGACTGGCCAGGTACCCCAGTGGGGACCTCCCACCCCGAAGGGGGTGTGACCAGCCTGCAAACAGCCATCAGCCCCTCACCCAGGCTGGCCAGCCACCCCAGCGGACCCCCACCCTGAAGGGTGTGTGACCAGCCTGCAAACACCCATCAGTCCCTCACCCAGGCTGGCCAGGCACCACAGTGGGACCCCCACCCTGATCCGGGACACCCTTCAGGGCAAACTAGCTGGCCCCCACCTGTGCATCAGGCCTCTATCCTATATAATAAAAGGGTAATATGCAAATTGACCCTAACAACAGAACAACAGGGAATGACTGGTCACTATGACACACACTGACCACCAGGGGACAGATGTTCAATGCAGGAGCTTCCCCCTGATGGTCAGTGCACTCCCACAGGGGAGCTCTGCTTAGCCACAAGCCAGGCTGATGGCTTCCAGTACAGTGGTGGTGGGAGCCTCTCCCACCTCCTCAGCAGTGCTAAGGATGTCTGACTGCAGCTTAGGCCTGCTCCCTGCTGGCAAGTGGACATCCCCCGAGGGCTCCTGGGCTGCGAGAAGGATGTCTGAGTGCCAGCTTAGGCCCAATCCCCCGGGGAGCGGGCCTGAGCCAGGAGGTGGTCATCCCCTGAGGGGTCCCAGACTGTGAGAGGGCACAGGCCGGGCTGAGGGTCCCTCCTGAGTGCACAAATTTTTGTACACTGGGCCTTTAGTATATATATATATATATATATATATATATATATATATATATATACCTGTATATACACTGAGTGGCCAGATTATTATGACCACACACACACACAAAAATGGTCAACACTTCAATTATTCTCCTTTCTAAATTATACATCTCAAACAAGACATGCACAGGAATAATAACCTATTTTTCTTTGAAACAACTCAATTCTGCATAATATAATCAAAAGTTAGTCTCAAGATATAAGCATCTAAAGAGGCATATATCTAATACAGTTAAACTATGTCCATGTTATATGTTGAAGCTTAAGAATTAATTATTGAGGTACTTTCCAGATCATGGATTGGTATACAGTATAGATTATGTCATTTCTTTTCACACGTTTTGTGCCTACTCACATAGCAATTATGCATGCACTTTCTTTTTTTTCTTTATTGATTAAAGTATTACATATGTGTCCTTATCCCCCCTTGCCCCCAAAACCCCCCACTCATGTCCTCACCCTCCTAGTGTCCGTGTCCATTGGTTAGGCTTATATGCATGCATACAAGTCCTTTGGTTGATCTCTCCCCCTTATCCCCGCCCTCCCCTACCTTCCCTCTGAGGTCTGATCGATGCTCTTCTGTCTCTGGATCTGTTTTTGTTAATCAGTTTATGTTGTTCATTATATTCCACAAATGAGTAAGGTTATGTGATATTTATGCATGCACTTTAAACCAAGGATGCCAGGCCTTCCATAAGATGTCCTTGCAAAGCCTCTTCTCATTTACCCCTTTAGACAGAGGCAACTGAAATGAAGAACTCCTTCACCAGGGGTGTGGGGTATGGGGAGGCTTTCTTTCATTCTATTCCCTCCATCTTGCACTTCCCGCTATCTGACCAGTTAAAATCTTGACCCATTTTCAAATGCCATGTCAGTTATTCTCATCTCTCCAACTGGGGTAGTTTCCTTTTCTGGAGGTCTTCTCATATATCAATGGCCACATTTAGTTTCTTGGATGACTGCTATTTGCCTCCCCACATTTTAAGTTCTCTTGATGGAAGAACCACATCCTATTTAAAAATTTTCTACGATTCTTTGTGCCTTGCTTTATAAATAGTATTTGCTCAACAAATATTCAGTGAATGAATCAAATGATTAACACAATAAAAGGCAGCTGTCCATTTTCAAAGCACCTTTTCCTAGATGGGATCTGGAAACTAACAATACTGTAAATTCAATGGGGCTTATGAAAAGATTTACAAAAACTATTTTACTGGGGGGATATAAAATTATAGTGTTAAAAATAGAAATCACATTTTTAGTCAGTGTGGTCACACCTACTTGATTCAAAACCAGATGTTACCATTTGGAGAAAAACACAATTAACTTGAATATTTTAACAATAGCAGAACCTTTACCAGATTAATGTCCTTTCTCTAATGCAGAGCTGGCTAGGGTGCAGTTTACAACCCACAAACCTAGCATGCCCAACTTCTATTTGGCCAACGAATACATGGAGGACAGACTGCCATTCCTTCTGTCTGTCTGTCTCATCCAAAAACAACAAAGAACAGTAAAAGGGAACCTTGATTGGAACCTTTGACCGAAAACTTTGAGAGTCTTTCAGCAATTCTTGGGAGAAAACAAACAAACAAACAAACAAACAAACAAACCACAATTCAAGGTGTAAATGAGATGGAGGGATTTAATTTCATTTTCCATAGTAGTAGGCTGGGTCAGATGTACTTCAGACTGGCTACATAACAAGCAATCAGATAAAAAGACAAAACAAACAAACAAACAAACAAACAGAAAACAAGAAACATGATGCCAAGCTAAATTAGAATTTCAAACAAATAAGGAATGATGTTTTAGTATAAGCATGTCCCAAATATAGCATGGAGCATACTTATCCTAAAAAATTATCTGTCATTTATCTGCATAAGACTTAAATGGACATTTTATATTTTACCTGGTAACCCTGTTTGCAAAGCTTAAAAACCAGTCCTAGATGAAAAGAAGAGATGAGTTCTGTGATGGTGAATTGAGGTGGTTGTTTTCACTAACATTATTTTACAATAAAATCTTTGTACTTTAATGGGAAAACTGAAAAATACTGATAAGTCAAATACTCAGTTAACCAATTTTCAAAGAATGTGAAGGTAATAACTTCAGTTGATGGAAGAACCTGAATGAGCATAATTAACTCTTCCCCTGATGACTCAGAAAGTATCTTTGGATGCTGTGGTGCCTGAGATAATCACTGAGAAGTTCTGATTAACATAGGAACACACTAATGTGTGCAGAAGCACTAGTTAATACATGCCTGGATAACAAATACAAGGTTGTAGTGTGTTCTCATACATTAAGCAGTTACCATACAAGATTAATTTTACCAATTTTCATCTTTGCCAAAATGATAAAACCTGATCTGTCAATAACTTCTAAAGTAGAATGGTTTGCTACATTCTAGTTTATATCTCTATAGGATGACACATCATTGTATACACTGGATTACCCAGGATTAAAAATTTCAAAAAAGCATTTTTTGAATACTTTAAATCTACAAAAATTAGATTAAAACTGGTGCTCTGGAGAGTTTGGAAGTCAAGTGCTGAATTCACATAGTAACTTTTAATTCAAGGGTCAATTTTTGAGATCACTTGTTTCTCAGAAGGCATGGATAAAACTGCAATTCATTCATTCACTCATTCATTCAAAAATCAGCACGTGGGGCACGTTATGTTACAGGCATATAAAACAGAATAAAAAATAAGTCCACCAGGGACACTTTTATTTTCATCAGATTCCACTATGAGAGGAACATGGCCTCTAAAATAAAATTTTCTCACTGGAGTGTCTGCTTGCCGGGGCTTATTGTAGGTTCAATTTATTGTCTAACATGCACTGTCTAGTTATTGGATACCATTTAGTAAGCACTTACTCTAAACGAGGTATGTTACATATATTCTTTCGCTAAATCCTTATTATGGCTGAATTAAGTTTAATCTTTTAAAAATATGTATTTTTATTGATTTCAGAGAGGAAAGGAGGAGAGAGAAAGATGGAAACACCAATGATGAGAGAGACTCAATGATGGGCTGCCTCCTGCACTCCCCGCATTAGGGATCAAGACTACAACCCAGGCATGTGCCCTGACTAGAATAGAACCATGACCTACTGGTTCATGGGATGCCACTCAACCACAGGGGCACACTGGCCAGGCTGAAATAAGGTTAATCTTACTGACCAAGAAATGAAGGTCAGAGGGACTAAATATCTTGCTTATGGTCACATGTTCACTAATGGATAGTTCAGAGCCAAGCTTGGATGTCTGTGTACCTTCTATTCATGTGACCATCATTATAACATGATAGCCTCTTTAAGAAAGCCTGCCTTGATAATTATTTGGATTTTGTAGCTGTCTTACTAAAGAGAAAATATCTAAAATAAAGTAGGGGTCACAAATAACAAACTAGCCTTATGATCCTAAAAGCAGTATCTTACTTGGAAAACAAAACCAAACCGCAGGCTATATAGAATAGTTGTAAAATAGAATTTGCTATTTCAGATATCTGTTTAAATAACTAAGTCATTTAATCATTTTAAAAAATACAATATATTATTTGCCTCTACATGTGAAGACTCACACATTCTTATAATTAACTCTCAGGAAAATCTTTATGAAAATGAAAAAGGCCATCAGCCCCTCACCCAGACTGGCCAGGCACTCCAGTGGGGACCCCCACATCCTAAAGGGGTTGTGGCCAACCTGAAAACAGCCATCAGCCCCTCACCCAGGCTGGCCAGGCACCCCAGTGGGGACCCCCATCCTGACCTGGGACACCCTTCAGGGCAAACCAGCCAGCCCCCACCCACGCACCAGGCCTCTATCCTATATAATAAAAGGGTAATATGCAAATTGGCCCTAAAAGCAGAATGTCTGGGAATGACTGGTCACTATGACACACACTGACCACCAGGGGGCAGATGCTCAATGCCAGAACTGCCCCCTGGTGGTCAGTGCACTCCCACATGGGGGAGCTCTGCTCAGCCACAAGCCAGGCTGATGGCTGCCAGCACAGCGGTGGTGGCGGGAGCCTCTCCGGCCTCCTCTGCAGCACTAAGGATGTCCGACTGCAGCTTAGGTCTACTCCCCGCTGGCAAGTGGACATCCCTGAGGGCTGCCGGGCTGCCAGAGGGATGTCTGACTGCCAGCTTGGGCCCAATCCCCCAGGGAGCAGGCCTAAGCCAGCAGGTGGACATTCTCTGAGGGGTCCCAGACTGCAAGAGGGCACAGGCTGGGCTGAGGGAACCCCTCGAGTGCACAAATTTTTGTGCACCAGGCCTCTAGTGATTTATATAAACTTTTAAATTCAGGGAAAGTCATTTTGCATATATGTGGTCATTTTCATTTGAATTTAGACCAGTGGTTCTCAACCTTGGCTGCACATTACAATCACCTGCAAATCTTTTTAAAATCCTGATTTCTGGGCCTCATCCTCCAGAAATTCTGTTTCTTTGTTATGGGGTCGGGCCACAACATTGGTAACAAAGAAACAGAATTTCCAGATGATGAGGCCCAGAAATCAGGATTTTAAAAAAGATTCCCAGGTGATTCTAATGTGCAGCCAAGGTTGAGAACCACTGATTTAGACAAACCTGAGTTTAAATTCTACTTGCTGTTCAGTGGTCGGCAAACTCATTAGTCAACAGAGCAAAATATCAACAGTACAATGATTGAAATTTCTTTTGAGAGCTAAATTTTTTAAACTTAAAATATATAGGTAGGTACATTGTTATTAACTTAATTAGGGTACTCCTAAGGCTTAGGAAGAGCCGCACTCAAGGGGCCAAAGAGCCACATGTGGCTCATGAGCCGCAGTTTGCCGACCATGGCACTAGCTTATTTCTTTGAGCAATTTAGTACCTTTTCAAACCTTAGTTCTCTCACCTGGAAAATGGTGTATGTCATTCTCACATAACCATTCACGGCTGTTCTGATAATGGATTAGCTCGTGGATACAAAGCACTTAACACAGCTGGTATGTGGTATGTATTTGTGAAGTGGCACCTTTCCACTAAACCAGTGGTTGGCAAACTGTGGCCCGTTGAGTGTGGCTCTTCCACAAAATACCATGTGCGGGCGTGCATGTACAGTGCGATTGAAACTTCGTGGCCACACTCAAGGGGCCAAAGAGCCCCATGTGGCTCACGACCCGCAGTTTGACGACCACTGCACTAAATGGTAAGCTCCATGAAGGCAAGTGACTTGCCTTTTATCCCTGTCTCCTGAGTGCTGGGCACATTGAAAGGTACTTAGTAGATTTATAGTAAACTAGGGGCCCAGTGCACAAATCTGTGCACCTTGAAAGAATCTGTGGGTGGCAAGGCTATGGTGGGCACAGGGGCAGATCTCGGCCCATCCTCTATGCCCCCATCTGGCCCCTCCCACCACGGCTCCAGGTCCCCTGTCTGCCTGCAGCTTTGCTCTCACTGCCTGATGGCGCTGGCCCCGCTGGCATCCACTGATGGCACGGAGCAATTGAGGCCGGCACCAGCAGCGGGTGTGAGCAGTGGCTGCTGCCCTGATTGGCCCTCAGGAGCAGGGGAAAGTGGAGAAGCCTTTAGGGCAAATCTGGGACGGCAGCTGCCACTCACACCCACTGACAACACCTAAGCGATCAGGGCAGGGCGGCAGCAGTGGGTGCAAGCGGCGGCTCTGGTGCTGGCAGTGGGTGTGAGCAGGGGCCAGTGCTGGCAGCAGGTGTGAGTGCCTGGCGGCATCATGTTGCACAGGAGCAAAGAATTTTCAGTAACCACCAAAGGCTCACCCTGATGACAGCGACCAGCGCCACACCTTGGTCTGGTGCCCCAACTCACCTGCTCCACCATCCCACCACAGCTGATGCCGCCATGTTCTGTGCTCTGCCGGCATGCTGCCAACACCCGCCATGTTCCGCGTGCACCCCCTGGTGGTCAGCACACATCATAGCGACCAGTTGTTGGGTTGTTTGGTTGTTCCGCCATTCGGTCTATTTGCATATTGTATGGAATGTTCTCCTCCTGCTTTATCTTTTTAATGTTGAATTCTAGAGGTGACTTCATGAACTATAGTTAAGGATTTAAATTGCAAGAATTTCTCCTTTTACTCACTAACTACCTTGGCAACTTTCTCTTAGCTGTTGTCTCAATAGCTATCTTTTGTTGAATGAATATACTAATTTTAAAAATTAATTGGGCAATACTTCTAGTTTTTTAATTTGCATATTCTGGCATTTATAAGACTTTAAAGTCTGTTAAATTTGTTACAAGTAGGTGGGTTATACCCAATTAAGAGATAAAGAAGGTGTAGTTCTAAGAGACTAAGTAGCTAAAAAAAAAAGTGGCCAGGTCAGGACAGACCTAGAAGGAAAAGAATGATCCTGCTGTTATTCTCACTGTATTGGTATCGCTATCAGTACTATTATGACTTGTCCATGGGGCATTCTGAAGAAAATAGCAGTCATGACAGAGTTCCTTTCATTTAAATAAATACAATGCAATGTTTTCATTTTTAAAGGAGCAGTAAAATGTAACCTTTAGAGTAAGTTTAAAAATTCAAAACAGAATCAATAACTGATTCATTAAAAGTAATGAAAAGTAAACAATTTTTAAATGCCTATGAACTATCTTTTAATGTTATATTAGTATACTTATTTAGGGTATTTAATTTCTCATTTCATGAAGGCCAACTCTATTGTTTTTATTTTTATATATGGAAATACTGATTTTTTTGAAGGGGGAAAAAAAGTGACCCAGGCAATTTTCCATGAAATTGTAAGCAATTTAGAAAAGAACAAACTAAGTGGGGGGAAAAATAAAACTATACTGTTTACAGTAGAGCCAATTTTAGAAAGTAAAAACTGACATCTGATTTCTTACCAAAATGTTATTTATTTCCAACATAGAGACAGGCATGTATATTATTTTAGGACTTAAGACTTAGAAAGGTCAAGGCCTTGGAGGCAGGAATTGGGTGGGAGGGTTTGGAGGAGGAAAGGACATTGAAAAGTAAGATATAACCTTGGCTTTATTTTTTTCTCAGAAGTTATATAAGGGAAGTTCTAGGTCATTTTCAGAGCATTACAAATTTAAGAGATACCCGTAAATTTGCAGAAACAAGACCATTTGAAGTCAAGGTGGAAATTTCTGTCCTATTACTCCAACTTAATCTCATGTCACTGTACAAAAAAAAAAAGAGGTAAACTTTATAAAAACTCTAAATGTGTTAGTCTGAACTCTGAATTTCCAGGCTCTCCTTTTAGTTAAATAAAATACTTATTTAACCCTGAATGCTCTGTTTTCATTTTCATAAGGATTTTCCTGAGAGTTAATTATAAGAATGTGTGAGTCTTCACATGTAAAGAGGCAAATAATATATTGTATTTTTTAAAATGATTAAATGACTTACTTAAGCAGATATCTGAAATAGCAAATTCTATTTTACAACTAGTATATAGCCTGTGGTTTGTTTTGTTTTGTTTTTCCAAGTAAGATACTGCTTTTAGGCTCATAGGGCTAGTTTGTTATTTGTGACCCCTACTTTATTTTAGATATTTTCTCTTTAGTAAGACAGCTACAAAATCCAAATAATTATCAAGGCAGGCTTTCTTAAAGAGGCTATCATGTTATAATGATGGTCACATGAATAGAAGGTACACAGACATCCAAGCTTGGCTCTGAACTATCCATTAGTGAACATGTGACCATAAGCAAGATATTTAGTCCCTCTGACCTTCATTTCTTGGTCAGTAAGATTAACCTTATTTCAGCCTGGCCAGTGTGCCCCTGTGGTTGAGTGGCATCCCATGAACCAGTAGGTCATGGTTCTATTCTAGTCAGGGCACATGCCTGGGTTGTAGTCTTGATCCCTAATGCGGGGAGTGCAGGAGGCAGCCCATCATTGAGTCTCTCTCATCATTGGTGTTTCCATCTTTCTCTCTCCTCCTTTCCTCTCTGAAATCAATAAAAATACATATTTTTAAAAGATTAAACTTAATTCAGCCATAATAAGGATTTAGCGAAAGAATATATGTAACATACCTCGTTTAGAGTAAGTGCTTACTAAATGGTATCCAATAACTAGACAGTGCATGTTAGACAATAAATTGAACCTACAATAAGCCCCGGCAAGCAGACACTCCAGTGAGAAAATTTTATTTCAGAGGCCATGTTCCCCTTATAGTGAAAGCTGATGAAAGTAGAAGTGTCCCTGGTGGACTTATTTTTTATTGTGTCATTTTTTTAAAATTGTTTTATTGCTTAAAGTATTACAAAGATTATTACATATGTCTCCTTTTTTGCCCCCCGTCCTTAACAATCCCCTGGCCTCCCCTACTCCCCAGTGTCTTATGTCCATCGGTTATGCTTATATGGATGCATACAAGTCCTTTGGTTGATCTCTTACTACCCCCTTCTGCCCCCAACCCTCCCTGGCCTTCCCGCTGTAGTTTGACAGTTTGTTCAAGGCAGCTCTGCCTCTGTATCTACTTTTGTTCATAAGTTTATAATGGTCTTTATTATCCATGAATGAGTGAGATCATGTGGTATTTTTCCTTCATTGACTGGCTTATTTCACTTAGCATAATGCTCTCGAGTTCCATCCATGCCATTGCAAATGGTAAGAGTTCCTTCTTTTTTACAGCAGCATAGTATTCCATCGTGTAGATGTGCCACAGTTTTCTAATCCATTCATCTACTGATGGGCACTTAGGCTGTTTCCAGATCTTAGCTATGGTGAATTGTGCTGCTATGAACATAGGGGTGCATATATCCTTTTTGATTGGTGTTTCTGGTTTCTTGGGATATAGTCCTAGAAGTGGGATCACAGGGTCAAATGGGAGTTCCATTTTTAACTTTTTGAGGAAATTCCATACTGTCTTCCATAGTGGCTGCACCAGTCTGCATTCCCACCAGCAGTGCACAAGTGTTCCTTTTTCTCCACATCCTCTCCAGCACTTGTCGTTTGTTGATTTGTTGATGATAGCCATTCTGAACAGGTGTGAGATGGTACCTCATTGTTGTTTTGATTTGCATTTCTTGGATGATTAGTGACTTTGAGCATGTTTTCATATGTCTCTTGGCTTTCTGGATGTCCTCTTTTGAAAGGTGTCTATTTAGGCCCTTGGTTATTGTGTCTTATATGCCTGGAACATAATGTGTTCCATGTGCTGATTTTTGAATGAATGAGTGAATGAATGAATTGCAGTTTTATCCATGCCTTCTGAGAAACAAGTGATTGATCTCAAAATTTGGGTTCATTTATCTTCTATAATTGAAACTTTGTTGCCTTGAGTGGTGCTCAGAGCCGGCCGGAGCAGGAGCAAAGCTTTGCTTCCTCCATCACTGGAGCAACCAAGCCTTCTGCTTGCTTCAGCTCCGTGGCTGCTGGCCACCATCTTGTTTGGGTTAATTTGCATACAATCGCTCTGATTTGCTGGTGGGTGTGGCTTAAGGTCTAGCAAAGATACGGTCAATTTGCATGTTTGTCTTTTATTAGTGTAGATAACTAGGCTATAGAGAGTGCCTGGGAAGGCACATGGGCCTTTATTTAATTATTATCAGCTGAAGCCAGTGGTGTTGGCAAAGTCACATCCTGGAAACACATTTTGCCAAAAGGCAGGAATGTTGTAGGCTTGACCTTCAGCCCAGGTGCCAGGGGGTGGGTTTTGTTATTTAAATCCAGGAATGAATATGACTCAGGCCCACCCAAGAATGCAAATAATCTCCTTTGTCTTGACTTTTAGTAAAACTTCCGTTTTTTTTTTTTCTGTATAAAGTAAATACACTGTATCAGCTCTGGGTCACTGTTTCTGTCCCTGTCTCATCATCAGAGGACAGTGGTCCCACTTGGTCCCAGCTTTTTCTTCTATCTCTGTGTCTTTCTTTCATTTTCTCAATCCCCAGCTACCCCTACTCAGGAACCCGACCGCTCTCTAGCTGCACTGGATGAGGAGAAGAGAGACATATTTACATTAGGCAATCTTTAAGCCAGACCTTACCTGTTATCTTGCAGCCATATACTTCAAACCTCATAGATATGCCATTTTCCCAAGTCAGAGGTTTAATCCGGACAAATCGAGTTATCAGTGGTTTGGGGAAAACTCCAAACACAACATCTGTGGGGTTGGTGTTTCCCTGAAAGATCTATATGGAAAAAGAAAGGGCCCTTTAATAATAGGCTTTTGGGATTGAAAACAAATCCAAAATATGTTTTCACAAATGCTTGAAATTTACAATTTCAACATTGTCTATCCAGGTTGAGGTAGTGTTAATAATTTACCATGTGTTTGTTTTGGGTTTTTTTCAAATGATGGCAATCAGAAAGAATCATGTCTAATGTAGGATATTGTCCTAACCATCCATTCAATTTTCAGAGTGGCTAGAGCCTCCAGAAGCACTGTTACAAGGATAATATTTATTTAAAAATGCACACTATTATATTACAAAGTGGGCAATTATTAACTTTATCATATGGACCTACAAAATGCTAAGGACATTTGATGGGAACTCTCCTTATTTTACTTTCCCAGGAACTCCCAAAAGGTCTGTTTTTTAAATTCTCTGTTCCCAGCTATAGCACAAGATCATGTGGCTTTCTCTCTTTCAACTCCCATTTCTTGATGGAAGATCTTTTCTCTGACATTCATTAATGACTTTAATCTTTCTTAGTTATTGGCAAAATTTTGTTTTAGTGGTCAAAATAAAAACTTAGTTATAAATAATGTGTAATTAAAACTCAGCTTTTCCAGAGCTTCTGCTTCTAGTTTTAAAAGGAGTCATTTTATTCTAACCACAGGTGTAACGATTGCCCGTCACAAACCAGTTTCGCACAAGTATTTGTCAGGGCCACGGTGCCAGGCCAGGTGCCACATCCATGTTCTCTGGCAAGATGTCCAAGCAGTGGAGGCTGTTTGTCTTCGTGGAACATTCTGGCAGTAGACCCAGCTCAGATGAAACAGAAAGCTTCCATTTTCCTGGATTTTACTTGGCCCTGGATTGGGGATGGCCTGTATGAAAGTGGCTGTCTCAGTTACATGCCATGGGTGACGAGCACAGCCAGGCCAGACTCCTCTTCTCAGGTGGTGTAACTCGAGTTTACTGGGCTCATTGGAAGCATGAGATTCCTCGCTACCTTCCCAAATAACTTTGTAGAGGAGAACCACAGTTTCCCAAGGTTTGCTCTTCTCCTGGGAGAAAGGGCTTGTAAAAGTCAAGATGGTGTTTTTACTCATTTAGCTTAAGTGGCCTGCACAATTGAAGGGGTCAATGCTTTCCAAAGTTGGCTGTTAGCCTGATCCCTCTCCGAAGAAAATTTAATATGATAATTTATCCCAGCCTGTGATGGACTTCAGATGCCTATCCTACTTCAGCATCTCTCTCTGGGAAACAATCTGTGTGGGAGCATTTTTGTGTGACAAAGAATAATAGGTAGCTGCCAGAAAGAGTAGAGTCCCAAACTATGGTGCTTAATGTGTCAACAAGTCCACTTCAGGGAAGCCCAGCAGTCTGTTAGGAGCACTGCATGTGCCAACTCTCGGCTCACACTGAGGGAATTTTTTTTTTTCCTGAAAACAACCTAAGGACATGCATTCTATTCAACATGAGGAGGACAGCTGAGGTTGTGATGGTCCCAGGCTGTTCCAGCTGAGGTACAGCCAGCTCTTCCCAAGGAAAGTAGGAAAGATGGTAGAGGGCAGTGGCTGAAAGGCCCCAACATACGGAGAAAGGCAAGTGGCCAACAATAACTAGACTCAAGTGGAAGCTCAGATTTTATTAGGTTCATTAAAAGTGCTCAGACAGATGCCAGGTCTTTATCTTTACTGAACCTTTCTACAGGGCGTCCCAAAATTCACGCAAGATTTTAATTTTGCGTGAGCATTAACAACAACAACAACAACAAATAAAAGCCTAATTTTACTTGGTTTATTGAATCAGATTCTAATATTTGTTGCCCTTTGATTTCAATCCCTTCAATTTGATAAGTATTACCAAGTACCAATGATGGCCCAGGAGCAGGGACAATGAAGACCAATGAAGACCACGGCTTTGCATATGTGCCAGCAAAGCAATGGAAGCTATTTACCTGATGTGCTGTTCCATACATAACCCTATACTGTATACTTTATTAATCAATAAAAAATTTACAATTTTTAATTATAAAACCTGTGTTTTCTGTCAAAATTACTTCTTCCTTGAATTTTGGGACACCCTATATATTCTTTTTGCCTCCCACTCTGAAAGTTCTTATGTGTGCCAGGGTGTTCTGATAGTGGACATCTAAACAGAACTGTGTGCATTGCCAGATACTCCCTAAGGACTTGTGTGTGCTTCCTGACACCCCTCTGAGCCCTGTAGACAACCGAATGGACAATAGCTGCAGAGAAGGTCTTGAAGATTTAGCACTATTTTAATTTATTTTATTATCCTAGCTAATAATAGACAAACATGGTAATTACCATACCTTCGCTACACCTCCCATTGACTAATCAGTGTGATATGCAAATTAACCACCAACAAAGATGGCGGCTAATTTGCATACTGCAGGCAGGGCAGGACAGCTCAGCCGCCAGTGCAAGCCGCCATCCCGGGCCGCAGGCCGGCCCCAGAAGCCCCAGAAGCCGCCCAGAAGCTGGTGATGGAGGGGAGATGGGTGTCCCCTGCTCAGGCCTAATACCTCTGGAGGAGGCGTCCCGCCTGGGCAAGGGGCCAATCCAGCGATCAGAGGGTGATGGAGGTCGACGCCTCTGGCCAAGGCGTCAGGCCTGGGCTGGGGTCGTAGCCGGCAATCGGAGGGGTCTGGGGGCATAGCTGGCAATCGGAGGGGTCTGGGGGTATCAGGCCTGGGTGGGAGGTGGAGCCTGTGATCGGGGGAAG
Source organism: Myotis daubentonii (assembly GCF_963259705.1). Lineage (NCBI taxonomy): Eukaryota > Metazoa > Chordata > Mammalia > Chiroptera > Vespertilionidae > Myotis > Myotis daubentonii. The sequence goes on from NC_081840.1 coordinate 102,746,548, forward strand.
ATGGGGGTCCCCTGCCCAGGCTTGACACCTCTGGCGGAGGCATCAGGCCTGGGCGAGGGGCCGATCCTGCGATTGGAGGGTGATGGGGGTCAAAGCCTCTGGCCGAGGTGTCAGGCCTGGGAGAGGGCAGAGCCGGTGATCAAGGGGAGATGGGGGTCCCCTGCCTAGGCCTGAAGCCTGGGCCAGAGGTGTCAGGCCTGGGGGGGGAGCGGGGGGGTCAAGCCGGCTATTGGTGTGAACTATAGAGGAAACACCTTTTCTGACTGCTCGTTGGTTAACCTCCCTGTATGCCACTGGTAATATTCTTAGTAACTTGGGTAATAAGAATCCAAAAAGGTGATCTAGGGTTTTTCACCACACTCCTGGCAAAAAAAATGAAGGTCCACTGCTGGAGGGCTAAGAATATCATATCCTGCCCTAGCTGGTTTGGCTCAGTAGATAATGCCTCGGCCTGCTGAACGCAGGGTCTGGGTTCAATTCTGACAAGGGCATGTACCTAGGTTGCAGGCTCTTCCCTGGCCAGGGCCGGGTCAGGGCTCATGCAGGAGGCAACCAATCAAAGTGTTCCTCTCACTTAGATGTTTCTCTCTGTCTTTCCCTTTCTCTTCCACATTCTCTAAAAATCAATGGAAACATATCCTCAGGTGAGGATAAAAAAAATAACAAAGAAATTATTATTATATGAAAGACACATCTTGAAAATGCCTAAAGAGAGTTGTTATTTTTTCATGGTGAAGGGATTGGAGTCTGTGTTGATGAAAAAACCTTGCTGGCTGCAGTGACTGGCAGTGGCTGCAGCAGCAGGGTGATGGGGCTGGTACGTTCCCCTGATCAGCCCGGTCGACTCCCACAAAGGGAGGCCAGACTGCGGCTTAGGCCCTATCCCCAAGGGGAGCAAGGAGCGGGCCTAAGCCGCCACTAGGACATCCCCTGAGGGTTCCCAGTATGTGAGAGGGGGCAGGCTGGGCTGAGGGACACCCCCCCCCTCAGAGCACGAATTTTGTGCACCAGGCCCCTAGTGTGTGTGTGTGTGTGTGTGTGTATAAATGATTTCAGAGAGGAAAGGAGAGGGAGAGAGAGATATAAACATCAATGATGGGAGAGAATCATTGATCAGCTGCCTTTTGCATGCCCCCTACTGGGAATCAAGCCCTCAACCCGAGCATGTGTCCTTGACCAGAATTGAACCTTGGACCATTCAGTCTGTAGGCTGATGCTCTATCCACTGAGCAAAATGAGCTAGGGTAGCACTCATTTTTTTTTTAAAGAAATGGCCTGAAGGTCAGAGGTCAGTTCTTCCACTCTCTCTCTCTCTCTTTTTAAAATATGTTTTTATTGATTTCAAAGAGAGGGAGAGAGAGAGAGAGAGAGAGAGAGAGAGAGAGAGAGAGAGAGAGATCAATGATGTGAGAGAATCATTGATCAACTGCCACTGCCACTGGCAAACCCCCCACTGGAATGTGCCCTGACCAGGAATCAAATCTCAACCTCCTGGTTCATGCGTCAACACTCAACCACTGAGTCATACTGGTTGCGCTTTCTGGATTCTCTTGCTTGTGGTGTGTCCTTGGCATTAGTATGTTCCCCACCCCTGACCCCCAATCTATTTGTTTGAAATTAAAGCATGTCTGCACAAAAACTACTCCAAAACAAGAATAAGCCATGAAGCTCAGGGTCGAATTATTTACTTGCTTAACTGCCACGAATGTTGACTATGAGCATTTTTCTTTCCCAGATGGAGGATTGATTTCGTGTCCTCACCAGCTAGATAGTGGCCTTGAACTTGCCTGACCACAAAACTTTCCTCCCATATAGCAGCTGCATATCTACATCCACTTCAATCTTATCTCCCCTAAACAAGAGGTAGGGCTTTGCAGTTAATCAAAGGGAATTAATAGTTCTCTCACTTCACACCTGGAGGCTTTTCTCAGTTTAAGGCCAGGAGGAAGTCAAGGCCATGAATGCTCCAGAGAGAGACAAGGACATGTTAACTGACCTCTTCTCAAATCCAGGATTTCAAGTCACTGTACCTGGATCTTTGCTACTATCCTTATCAATTCTATACATTTTACTCAGCTTCAGCAAGCTTTTACTTTTGGAGAAACAGCAAGTGTGAGTTCTCAGAAATCTTTTGATTGCTAAATCAGAGCTAGCATAACTTTAAGTAAACAGGCAGGCTGAGAAAAAATCACCTCAGTTCCAAATGATTTAGGGTAGAGCTCCCAGGGACAGGGGTTTTCCTCCTTGGTTAAGCAGTGAGGAGGTGGCATGTATGTGATCTTAGGGAACATGATGGACTAACTTGGTTCTATTTACAGTGTATTCTCACAGAAGCAGCCAAACACACTTGCAAATTAGTTTGTGAGCCACAGGGGATAGATGAAAAGGACTTTTCTAAAATCAGCCTGTTACAGAGAGGAAGAAAGAATAAATCCATGAAAGAGAATGGAGAAACACAGGGAAAACAAAACAACTCCTATGATCCTAAGAGGACAGTATTCATCTTATGCATAGTCCTTGTCCTTGTGGGATGTATAAAGTGATTCTTGAGTCTGACACTTAATTTGGCTGGTATTGACTTTTCTTGGACACATTCATATAATTTGCTTTGGGCTCCTGGATCTGGGAACATGAGACCCCTTTGGTCAGCTTTAAACCTCTAATTGCTCTTTTCATTCTAAATCAATTAAAAAATTAACCAGACCAGACTGAAAGCTCCCAAACAAGTAAAATTGATCGTCCATTTCAAAGACTAAATTGGTTGAAGGGATGGCAGCCAAACTTACAACAGGCTTGTTTCCTTCTTTTATGGTGATCCAGTCTTCCCCATTGGAGCTAATGTCTATTCTGTAAGTGTTGACGTAGTATTTCTTCTTGGTTTCCTTTGAAATAGCTCCCTGTGTCCCAACAGCAGTGACAAAGCGCAGAAGGCCCAAGTCCACCTGCAAGACAATACACATGAGGTCAGCTGCCCATCCCTGCACTGCCATCACCTGGAGCATCTTCCCCTGTGGGCTCCACAGTGTCGTTTCTACCAACCTGGGATCAATAGACCCTAATTCCTCTGGCATCAACAACCCCAAGACCCCCTACCATTCCTCTAACAAAAGGCACAAATGGGAGAAGACAGCAATTGCTCTAGGTAGGCAATTGCCGGGAAAGACTTTTCTCATTGCTGCAACCATGATTGTTTAATCCCTGGTGCAAAAGACAAAACAGGGTTCATGCTGCTGTATTTTCTGAGAGTTTAAAAACCTTTTCCAAACAGCACATCAATACATGCCATTTTACAAATAGAAAATCAAGGTAAACAAGATAATCTCACATATTGGAGACTTGAGAGGCCTGGACTAGAACTCAAGTCGAACATGGTCCTATTTTCCATCACTATTTAGCATTCTACCTCCTTCAAATAGAAGGCAGATCAGAACAATACTGACTTTGAAAGCACTGTGAGTGTTGTGGTTAGGGAAATGGGCCCTAGATTTGTAATCTGGAATGGAGTAGAGATGAGGAGTGCAGAGTAAGGGTTTTTGTTTCTTAGATTTGAATTTCAGATAAACAACAAATATTTTTAATATAAATATGTCCCATGTAATATTTGGGACATACTACAACTAGGTCATGGCTTACTTGAAATACAAATTTAAGTGGGTGTTATCTGGGAACGCTAAATCTCACTAAATTCCAGACAAATAATCAGGTGATTTTAAGTTGCTGTAAAAACTCTCTGATTTCCTAGTGTTGCAATCTGAAAGTTAATGGGTACTCTGGACAATGGTTGCACTAAACAGTTTCAAATACTCTAAGGATACTTAATGTTTTACTCATTATCCATTGAGTCATGTCCAATGCCACATCCACTTTAAAGCTGAAGGGCCCTTCAGATCTTGATGTCCAAAGGTGCATGAAGCAGAGCTATTTAAATAAACTCTTCCTGTCAAACTTACAAATGGCTCTTCAGTTTGGAAATAATTAAACATTCCAAGAGTGCATAGGCAGATTTGAAATAACTCTAGAACTTTATTCTCTGACTGCCATATTCCTGCTTTTCAAATTTTGTTTCTAGGATACAATTTAGTTGCCAGGTAGAAAAGAAGTTAACTGGTGGTTAGCTAGAAGAATCCTAAGTATTAATAACAGCTGACTTAAAGGAAGGAGCAATTGATTAGAATTTAGGTACCCAACACAGGAAGCATCCAAGGTCTCAGATAGAAAGGCACCAAAGGCATATGCATGATCTGTCATAAAAAAAGTTTTCTTTTTTCAATGACAATGAAATGCATTAGCAACCTCCCCATGTAATTGCATAACACTTCCTGCTGTGCTATAAAGCTGCAGATTCTCTTATTTACCACACTGGGATACTTGACATTTCATTTAATTTTTCTTTCTAACATTACTGCCAACGGGTTTAGTACGGATGAGTGACAACCTCACAAAATGATTAGAACTGGGACTCATTGAAATTAAAATCAGAAGGTACCCAGAACTCTGATAAAACAGCCTCCCCTGCACTATGAGAACTCTCACTGCCAATGTTGGGGAAGTACTTTCTCCCTTAGTATCTATGGGGAATGCCCTAACAGAGACCTTCCCATACCTGATGATTGGAAGGAGATACATAGCCTTCTGTCTCAGAAGCATCACTGCTCACTCTGCTGGTGTCTGTGTCAGGAGACTCAGAAGGACTTCAAGTCTGTAAGTACACCTTTCTTATGGGTGAGGCCTGCTCAGTTTATAATGACATTTTCCTTGATCTATCTTTTTAGTCTCACCTGCTGTATCTATCTTCCAGACCCATTAAAATATTTGTTATTCTGAACACAAGAGAAGCCTTTTCTGCCTGCATGCCTCAATGTGTAAATTTCTCTTGATTTAATCATTTCCTTTTTTTTTATACTAGTGACTTTTATTTTACTTTCTGGTCTGGTAGGTGGCAGTTAATTTGCATCTCAACAAGATGGCGGTTAATTTGCATATGTAGGCACAATGCAGGGAGGGTAAAGGGAAAGCAGGAAGAAGCCCCCTGCCACTGACAGTGATCAGAAACCCAGGGGGGAGGTAAGAGCTGGGGGGCAGGGCAAAGGCGGCCCTGGGGCCGCCTTTGCCCTGCCCCCCAGCCATGATCGGAGAATCAGGTGCCTTTGCCGCCCTGGCCAGTGATAGCAGGAAGTAGGGGTGGAGCCAGCGATGGGAGCTGGGCACGGTCGAAGCTGGCAGTCCCAGGAGCTAGGGGTCCCTTGCCTGGGCCTAAAGCGAAGCCCAAGATAGCGGGGCCGCTGCAGCTATGGGTCCCCGCTGCCCGGGCCGGACGCCTAGGCCAGAGGCATCAGGCCTGGGCAAGGGGCCGATCCTGCGATTGGAGGGTGATGGGGGTCAACGCCTGAGGGCTCCCAGTATGTGAGAGGGGGCAGGCTGGACTGAGGGACACTCCCCCCCACACACACCCAGTGTACAAATTTCGTGCACCGGGCCCCTAGTAATATATAACCAGCTATTGGTAATGTCATAATGTAGAAAGCCTAGCCTAATTTCTAAAATGAAAATCTGTCTTGCTGAATAAAATACTGCCCATTGATCTAGATTGGCAAGGGAGTGTTTACCAGCTTTTAACATTCCCAAGGCAGGTCAATGCAAAAGCCTGAAAAAATAAAGAACAAAGAATTAAAGTCTGATTTAAAAACAGGAAGAGCACTTGTCGGTAGGCAGTTTGTGTCAGATTTTTTTAGAGCATCTCTAATGACTCAAAGAGCTGTTTAATTAATCACTAGACTCTACAAGCTAAAGAAAATATGTTTGAGCAATTGCTCATTTCCTTAGATAACACATGTGTAGAGCCTGAGCATTTAAACATCAGTGCTGTTATAGGGTCTGTGGGCTTAATTCACAGTACCTGATCATTATGTTACTTAGATGTTGAACTTCTTTTCTTCAATTTTATTTTTCACTTATAGTTTACATTCAATATTATTTTGCATGCATTTTGATCTTAAACTTTTTATAGTTACCAATCAAAATATACCCACTTTATATTCAGTGACATAATTCTCTATCTTTTTATGTGTTTTTTCATCATTACTGTATTACATAGAAAAATACTGTTGGCTAACTACTCTTATTAATAGAAAATTCATGAAGCAACATTTCTGTGTCAGGCATTTTATTAAGGGCTAAATTTACATACACTATCTCTTTCAATTCTCACAATAATCATACAGGGAAGGTTTTATGGATAAGCAATTAGGAATAAAGTGATGTGTATACCTCTCTTAGTCACAGTACTTATCAGGACTTACCCCAGATCAGATTTGTGGGTAAGCCTCTACAACCCATGCTGTTCCCCAATTCATATTGCAAAAACCATAATTATAGAAAAATAATTTAGGATTTCTTAGTAATTAATAATTAAATCTTATAGTTACCCTATGTGGAAATTAAATATTTTGCACAATTATACAGAATATGAAACCATTTATGATTACTTTGGTTATTTGTTTAAAATTTACACTGGCTACTGGAAAGCAAAACTTTACAAATGATTCAGTTATGCTATAGAAAAACAAGATGGTAGTGATAAAGCATATTTAGCAAAAGATAGTGAGGAAACATTTACAATGCTGATAAATAATTAAAATATTCAAGTACAAAAAAAGTGCAATGTAGAAAGAACATCACTCATTTTCTTTTCTAGTCTTAATTGCCTGATTTAATATATTTTTCCAAATTTCAATGAAAGAAAAGCATTTTCCTGGGTGGAAACAAACTCCTGGTTGCAACACAGCCTATGCTGATAGTAAAAACAATCCCAAGTGAATGAACAGATGAATTTTCCTATCATCTAGATGTGAGCCAACCAGCCAGAACAACATCAGATAAGGTTGTAACAAATGCAGTGGAAAGGCTGGCTTCCCTGACTGCCACTATACTTATAGCAAAAGAACCACAAGGAAAGGGGTAAGGAACATGAAGTCCCCAAATGAGGGCTGACCTTTGTCTTTTTGGCTAATAAATGGAGATGCTGTTTGTGTGGGCTTAGCTGTGTCTGGATGTATAGCACATTTTCTCACGCTCATGTTATTTATTTATTTTCTTGCATAAATCAGAAGCAACTAATTACAAAAGAAATATTTAATTCTGATATGTTCTTTGAACATGAGTTCCATCTGGTGCTGTTTGAAAAGCAAAATCTGCTGTAATCATTAAAATTGGCAGGTGGCATTGGTAGAAAGAAACAAAAGGGACTTCTATATAGCAGGTTAATACTACAGCATTTCAACTAGAGACATTTCCAGAATCCAAGCTACTCAATCACTCCAATATAGAAACCATAAAGATCGAAAATGAAGGAGAACGCTGCTCTAGGGTGGAGACACCATCTCTGGTCTCCATTGGCTTGGTGTGACACACGCAGAATTAGGCTTCAGAACAGTGCATGGCGCTGTGATATCCCCTGAAAATGCTCAGCTTAATTTATGAAATATATTTAACATAAATGTGAGCAGAGTGCCTTCACATATTCTATGCAAAACTGAGGGTTTTTTCCTTCCATATTCTCTAGATCAGATATAATTGTGTTAAGAAAAATTAGATAAATATTCCAGTTCAATCCCTCTCTTATAAGAAACTTGTAAAATCTAGACCTCAAGACACACAATATTCTGATAACAAAAGGGGAAAAAATGAAATTGTATTGAAATTCCTATAAACTCTGGAAAACAGGAAATCAGTATCTCGGGCAATTTAAAAGTGCTATGTGGAGTTAAAGGGAAAGGCTGATTAAATCCCTGCTCTTTAGAAGATATTGTTTTACATCTTTAAAATATACACTGAACTGTGAATTCATTTTTTTTCTGTAAAATGAAGCCTTTTGCTTCAATACCACATTAATGTGTATATGGGTACCTCAGAACCTTAAATAGCTTGGTCAAGAAGATGACATTTGAATGGCCGCTTCTTCCATTTAGAATATTCAGGAGCTATTGCTGGGCATTAAAAGACTCAGGGCTTAAAACTTTTTTTTTCTTTTTAATCCTCACCAGAGGGTATTTTTTCCATTAATTTTTAGAGAGAGTGAAAGAAACGGGGACAGAGAGAGAGAAACATCAATGTGAGAGAGACGCATCGATTGGTTGCCTCCTGCACATGCCCTGGCCAGGGCTAGGGATGGAGCCTACAACTGAGGTACGTGCTTTGACCAGAATCAAACCTGAGACCCTTCAGTCTGTGGGCCGATGCTCTGACCATTGAGCGAACCATCCAGGGCAGGGACTCAATACTTCTATTTAACATTTTTTGAATTCTTTTTTCTAAGGTGCATTACATTTAAAACCTGAGCCCAATTCTTTGATCTGGAAAGAGAACAAGTACTCAGAACAGACCAAACTTAATCCCTAGAACCTTGGTTAAGAATTTAACTTAAAAACCCTACAGTAAATATTGCTTAATTGGAAGTTCTTAAGAGAGAAAAATAAGTATGCTACAGTTTTAAAAGAATTTGTAACCACCTTAAATATAATAGATCTCCTCATCAAATGCCTCATACGAAAGAGTTAGCATGTGCTTTTGTGAGATGGGTTTTCTCAGCAAAGACTTAGTGAGCTTCTCCTCCATGGAGGGTATAGGCTGGCACAGGCTGGCTTGCCATAGCTTTTGCTTCCATCCATTACTTGTTTATGCACAATACCCATGAAAACTAGAAAAGTGTTCTCTGAGTCTAGGACCTAAAGTTTAGGAATTATATGGAGTATGTGGGCATGTGCAAGCTGATTGGTAAAGTGATAGTGTCCCAGTTGACTGTAGGGATGTGATTCCAGACATCCTATAAAAGCAAGCAGATGTGTATACAGATCTCTGGCTCCTGACTTTTATCTCTGGCAAAAAAAAAAAGAGGGTATAATAATAGAAGAATGGATAAAGAGGGTCCAATAATAGAAGAATGGATAGTCTGGATTACATCCACTTTAAACCTAATAGCAGAATGTATTATCTCTGTACATAACTTCAGTAGGACAGTAATACATACATAAAGGATTTATTATCATTGTTGTAGTTATTAAAAACATTTGGGGGAAAACTGTAAACTAATATATGAGTCAGGGTGCATTCTCACACTGATGTGACTTAAAGTCCATATGTTGCTTCACAAATTGTAGGTGCTTAAACTGAAGAGTGTGAAATTAAACTGGAGGATGATAAGTGTTTAGATAAAAACATTTAATCCATTAAATTCAACACACATTTATTGTATGCCAGCCTCTGGCAGCAAGTAGGCCTATGTGAAATAATGATAATATGAGACTGAAAGTAAAAAGTGCCACCATGCCAATAAGTGAGGCATTTTGGGATTCAGAAGAAGGAACAACTACTTGTGGAAAGGAAAGAAAAGACTCTATGGAAGACATCATTTGAATAATTCAAACTGGATGTCATAGGATAAGATAAGACTTTGCTGGGGAAAGGACCAGGGTTGATGAACTAAAGGCAGATGGAACAAGGAAAAAAACCACCCAACACAACTGCCTACATTTTAAAATAAGTGATATAACAAATAGTTTCCTTCTAATATCTATTGGTAGAATTCCCTTAGAGAGCAAGGATAAGTGTCCTCTGCACCCCCACCTGCCAGAGGCTAAAGCCAACAGCAGTTAGCATATTAATGCAAAAAGAATCATTGGAAGGCCAATGGACTTTGATATTCAGTAGGGCTGAAAATCAGCATAATATTGCCCTGCTGTGGGCTCAATGGCTCAAGGCAATTCCCTAACCTGATAATTCTTTTACTGTTTACCAAACTTTACCTTTGATATGCCTGTCTGCATTGCCAAAGGGCAAATGTGTATTCAAGTAAATAAAAAGTGGACTGGCCAGAGGTCAATGTGCTCTTCATGAAAGAGGCTCCACCTGGCTCCCAATGCCTTCTAAATTCATATTTCTTGTATAGCATTTTCATTTGTGCATCAGCCCTTCCTTCAGATTCTGAACCCCAGCTGTGCAGGTCAAGGTACCCACCCCCAACACACATAATCCTTTATGTGGGCCTTCATGTGGTCCCCAAGTCCAGTCCAGGAACTGCTTGGTTGGTGACAGAGACAATGGAATCACACTCTTAATTAAACTTGAAGCTCATGACTCTGCACTGCACTGCTGAGGTAATTATGCTGAACCATGTGCTTTTGCTGGCTCTGGAATCAAGCTTTACTGGTAATGAGACCTAAACCTCATTCTACATGAGTCAGAGACTTCTCTCTTGAACCTAATGTCACACTCTACAGTCCCATCCCAAGTTTATATCCTCATTTTAAAAAATTTTCAGTGAAATGGCATAAAAACTGGGTGATGTTTTCTTTAGGAATTCACACTGCTGTTGAAATCATACCATTTGCTCGTCAATCATTTAATGAGAGGTCAATGGGTTTAGAACATGAGCTTAGAATGGTGGGTATTTTTGTTTCTAATATCCATTGCACTGTGAAAGGAAGTTGGTGATTGGCAATTATTCATTTATAACACAAAAAGTGCCAGATACTTGGGTGAAAGAAAGCGAAGGTACCAGATCCCTGCCCTCAAGTAAGTGAAGGAATAAGTCAAGTCAACAATAAATGTCAGTACAGACTGCATAAAAATACTCTGTGAATTCTAGGACTACAGGGGGATATTGGGGTGATGTAGACTGCATGTGATGACAAAAAAGCAAAATCCCCAGGACTACCTCTGAACCTTTGACATTAAAAAGTGACCTGGACAATGTTAAACAAGTTAATTTAGCCACTCCAAGCTTTAGGCTCCTCCACTCTCCAACAAAATACCAATGCCTAACCGATTTGTTACTTCTCACGGTTATTATGATGATTACTAGGGGCCCGGTGCACGAAATTCGTGCACTGGGTGTGTGTGGGGGGGAGTGTCCCTCAGCCCAGCCTGCCCCCTCTCACATACTGGGAGCCCTCAGGCGTTGACCCCCATCACCCTCCAATCGCAGGATCAGCCCCTTGCCCAGGCCTGACGCCTCTGGCTGAGGCGTCCGGCCCGGGCAGCGGGGACCCTCAGCTGCAGCGGCCCCACGATCGTGGGCTTCGCTTTAGGCCCAGGCAAGGGACCCCTAGCTCCTGGGACTGCCAGCTTCGACCGTGCCCAGCTCCCATCGCTGGCTCCACCCCTACTTCCTGCTATCACTGGCCAGGGCGGCAAAGGCACCTGATTCTCCGATCATGGCTGGGGGGCTTGTATTTCCGATGGCTGGGTTTCTGATCACTGTCAGTGGCAGGGGGCTTCTTCCTGCTTTCCCTTCCGCCTCCCTGCATTGTGCCTACATATGCAAATTAACCGCCATCTTGTTGGCAGTTAACTGCCAATCTTAGTTGGCAGTTCATTTGCATATAGCCCTGATTAGCCAATGAAAAGGGTAGCTCGTACGCCAATTACCGTTTTTCTCTTTTATTAGTGTTGATAATGAGGCATTTGTACACAAATTCACTATAAGAATGTGACCCTAATATTTTTTCCCTTAGTCATTTTGGGTAATTGGTGTGTGTGTGTGTGTGTGTGTGTGTGTGTGCATGCATGCATGCCTATGTGTGTGCATGTGTGTGTGTTTCTGTCTGTAGTTCCTAGATTACAATTCCTTTGGAAGAGAGACAGAGTCTTTTTTTAATTTTCAATTCACCTAGCCCCACATACTAGTCTATAATTCTTAGCAGATGCTCAATGTTTGTTGCATTTAAATTTAATGCTGGATCAGTCCAGCATTGCTGGCAAGATCTGAATCTTCTTTCTTCCGAACAAAAGCCAAATACCCATCATTAAAGTCTATGTTAAAGTATTTGGATAAATAACATAGTCTAATGCTAGGAATGTAATTATTCTTATCTTAGTGTTTATAACTGCAAATATTATAACTACTCATAAAATTCCCAGTCCTTTGAAACGTTCATTGCTTAGAGCTCAAGTCAGCAAAATGATGATCTTCACTGGCTAAGTCTATGCCATGTGAAACACTTTTCTATTTCTCAAATGACCTCTTATTAACTTAGTAAGTGTACCTCCTCCCAGAGGTCACCCCAAAGGGTAGCAGGGATTAAATCATTTTTCACTATACATCATACTTTTAAATATCTCACTCAAACCTCTTTCAACCTTTTTATTTTAAAACTAAATAACTTGCAAGTGTGATGTCTGTCCTCAGGGTGTTTATGTATTGGATGTTTACATATCTGGTATCTTAGTCTGTTTCCATACCATTCCTGTACTTCTGAAAAAAGTTGCAACATCAAAATTTCATTGTGTAACTATAGATTTCCATGGTCTTACTTAATTCACATGTGATCTCTATTAGATATTGGAATGATAGCTTTGTGTGGCTAGGAAATGAATGCAGATTTCAGTCCCTTTGTGATCTTTGTGCTTTTCTGTCTCCTGGTCTCTGAGAAGGAGCCTCACAAGGAGCCCTGGAGCTAGCTCTGTACTGAGAGGCAGTGACCTCAGCTATGGACACACATATTTCCAGTCTATCAGCAGTTTAAAGAGGTTTTCATACTGAAAAGACCAAGAACATATTAAAAAGCATTTCAGGTACGGTACATTTCTGTTGCAAAAGTTGTGGTTCTATGCTACCCCATAAAGCTTTATCTGTATTATTAGGGAAATTCCTAAATGATTCAAAATAAACACAGATGTGTACTCAAACAGGATTTGTCTATTCCAGCACAAAGAAAATGATTTATTATTACCTTTGCAGTAAGTCATGTCTTTAATTTTCCTTCTTTTTCTAAAAACTTATTTTCAAAAACAAACACAAGGATGAATTTCTGTAAACTGAAGACTTGCAGATGGGGTGATGGTCTCAAAGAGTCTCTTGGATTATAAATTCTGACAGCATCCTTCACACCGATTTTCCATGCAGTATTTCTCAATGATCTAGGTGGGCCTCTCATGGTAATGAGAGTTTCATGGGCTAGTGGAGAGTCTGGAAGTACAGGTGTCCAAGAAAACTCTTCTATGTGGGGCAAAAAAAGCCTGCAAGGAGCTGATGGTATTACTGAGATTAAAGTTATAATCTAACTTTAGGTTATAACTCACCTAATGTTATAAAGACTGCTGTCCAGGAGACAGAATGGAGAGAAAAAACAGGCTACCCTTGGTACAGCTGCTCATCAGAAATTGTATGTAAACAATAAAAAATTGTACGTCTCTGAAGGGATGCCAATCATTGCTGAGAACAGATGAAATAAACTTCGAGATTTAATATTTGGTCAACTGCATTTTGCTTGTTGAAAGCTAACCTATTCAACCAGAAAGTGTATACTGATTCTTTTTAAAGGATCACTTACTTATAAAGGAGACAGGGACAGCCTTGAAATAAAGCATTTGCAAAGTATTGCTCTCTAAGAGAATCATCGGTAACTTCAATTCACAATGGATGTCCTATAGTTTTGGACTGAGCAAAGGCCAGCCTGTGGCAGGAGAAGAGCTAGAAAGTTGGGAACGCCATGGCTGTGGATAAACATGGAAAGAGGAGGTAAAATATCCTGCAATGGTCAGTGACCCCCACGCTGCTCCAAGAAGAAAGAGACAGGCAGGTGCTCTGAGGACATGTTGCTTTGACATCCAAATGCAGTCAGTGGTCAGAACTGCAAATTCTTCTCATGTCCTGAAAAAAGAATCCAGCTACATTAATTTCATGCACTTCAGCCTGGATTGCACAATGGGGAAAATAGATCTGCATGACCACTTTAAACTACAGCAGAAAAAGCACAGATGTTACACTGAATACATAGCGTTTTTCATCCCCAGCACTTCCCAAAGTCCCTAACATAATGGAAGCTATGACTTGCATTTCTCCACTGGAACCATTCTTAACACATGGTTGGACACATCTATTTCAACCACATACTTGGAAGTGGTAAGAGGTGAAACGTTTTCCTGGCTAATATGGCACACCTGGGTGTGTGGTTTTTTGTTGTTGTTGTTTTTTTTTTTTTGGGGGGGGGGAGGAAGTGAGGGAGGAGGTGAGAGTATCCACAGAAAAAAATAGGGCTAAGGTACATATTTAGGAATGCTGACAGAAGCATTCTTTTCAAACAACCAAAGCAGTAAGCTTTTCAGATAGTAAGAGTCTTATCACATTGTCACTGTAATTTTAGATGCAAAGTTAAGAATGAGAACACAACATTTGGTATGGTTTCAATAAAACTGCCAGTATTTAAAAAGGAATGGGAGTGAACTGATTCTTAATCTTTTAAAATTACTTTTGATAAAAAGATTTTAATTGAGATGAATTTTATATGAAATCCACAAATACTCTAAATGTAGATAAATGAATAAATAGATGTTCATATAAACTCTTCTGGAAAACAGCAAAGTTCTTCAACTAAGGGAACTAAATTATTGTATTATAGAAGTTGATAATCAGAGATACATTTCAGCATATACAAGTTGAACCCCAAATTACCTCTTTTCTTTTTTGTTCTACTCCCCCAAAGGTACAGGAATGTCCAGATAGAGATAAGGTAAGATGCTTTCATTTGTCACAATAAATGAAATTCATTTACATATTAATGATTGATTTAGATGAAGTGTCATGTTAAATGAACAAATGCATTAACTGATATTTCTTCACATGGTAAATGGTTGCTAAAATAATGAATTCTTGCCATTTTGGTATAGGAGCTTTCTAAATAAATAATAGCATTCTTATAAATGAATGCAGTATTATTTATTTATTTATTTATTTATTTAAATATAGTTTATTGATTTTTTACAGAGAGGAAGGGAGAGGGATAGAGAGTTAGAAACATTGATCGATGACAAAGAAACATTGATCAGCTGCCTTCTGCACACCCCGCACTGGGGATATGCCCGCAACCAAGGTACATGCCCTTGACCAAAATCGAACCTGGGACCCTTCAGTCCGCAGGCTGACGCTCTATCCAGTGAGCCAAACCGGTTAGGGCAGTTGTCGGCAAACTGCGGCTCGCGAGCCACATGTAGCTCTTTGACCCCTTGAGTGTGGCTCTTCCACAAAATACCACGTGCGGGCGCGCACGTACAATGCGATTGAAACTTCATGGCCCATGCACAGAAGTCGGTATTTTGTGGAAGAGCCACACTCAAGGGGCCAAAGAGCTGCATGTGGCTCGCGAGCCACAGTTTTCCAACCACTGGTAGGGCATGAATGCAGTATTATTTAGAAACATAAGTTAAAGCTACAGAAATAGTATAATGTATGTGCTATAGAATATTTTGATTGACAGTCATAATGACTAATCTGAATTTTTTAAATAATGTTTTTTTTAAAAAGCAAGTAAAATTCTGCATGTCATATCTTCATTTTTTTAAGATTGAGAACTTAAAGTTCTTTTCTCCATCTGAGCTCTTTGTACTTCTTGAAATATCAAAAACATTTTTTTTCAGTATTTTACATGATTTGCTAATGTCTTTTCTTTACCATGAGTATTTCCCCCGGAAAGTTTATACTTCATTTCCAGATCCTCAATCTGAAGACTCTGTCAAATTTCTTGGACCTGTATAGCCATTAGCCTGTGCCACCACCTGGATTGTGATCTTAGTCTTTCTCTTTTGAGATGAGCTCTGGCTGTATCAGCTTTAGTCCTAAATAAACATACCAAGTCTTCGAGGTGAAAGACAGCTGTGATGACTTCCTTCATACAGCTGGCTCCCTGGGTCTGCTTCCCCCTGCCCACTTTTTTGAATTAGTATATGGCCTATAACATGCTCAGAATTAAACATTTTTATTCCTAAAGAAAGAAAAAAGATCAGGTGTTGGCGGGACTTTAATATGCCAAGTCTGTAATGGTGGCTATGACCACGCCTTACAGATATTTCCTTCAAAGACTGGAGAGACTTGAAAGATGAATGGTCTAGGCCTCACCTTATCTCCCCTCATGGACTGCACTTCCCAGTCACCAGGACAAAGGAACCAAGGGAAACAGGCTCACCAGTGAAGCTTCTGTGTGACATTCTCAGACAAGCTTCATGGTGACCTAAACAATTACTTGATCTAAGAAAATCTTTTCAATTATTATTTATTTATTTATTTATTTGCTATGTGCTGCCTCACATGATTATCAGTAGTATTTAAAATGAATTCCAGCTAACCCTAGCCAGTTTGGCTCAGTGAACAGAGGGTCCCTGGTTGATTCTGGTCAAAGGCACATTCCCAGGTTGCAAGCTAGATCCCCAGTAGGGGGCGTGCAGGAGGCAGCTGATCAATGATTCTCTCTCACCATTGATGTTTCTATCTCTCAGTCCCTCTCCTTTCCTCTCAGAAATCAATTAAAAAAATAAATTCCAGCTATACTCCATAAATTTATATTTTCATGTAGGCAAGCCCAGGATGCCACCTGATAAAGTAAATTCATTTTTAATAGAATCACAGAATCTTAAATGTTTGGAAGGACTTCAGAACTATCTGGGCTAATCACCTGTCCCCCGAGGAATTCTCTCTATAGGCCTCTCAGGCTTGCTAAAAGAATGAAGGAGCTTATTTAATTCTTTGCTAAACCCAGAAAATATATAGTTAGAAGTTTAAAGCATTAGTTGTAAGATAAAGAAAACTTTGGTAAAATCAAGACTTCATTATTTTCTGAAAAAAGGCAATTAGAAGAATGCCATAAATGCATTTTTAACTGCTTGAGGGAGAGCTGAAAAAAAAAACCTGCACAAGTCACTTATACAAGTACGTAAGTGATTATTCTGACTCATAACGTGTAATTAGTCTCAAGTGCTTACTCTGTTCAATAGTTGGAAATATAAAAGCATGATGCATTTTATTACTATTGGAATTTACAGAACATTTTTAATTTAATCTACTTTCCACTATCTGAACATAGAATGGAATGAAATTTGAAGGCTGGGGGGTGAGATGGAAAAAGGAAGTGTGTGTGTGTGTGTGTGTGTGTGTGTGTGTGTGTGTGTGTGTTTCAGGTCAGCATCCAAAATTGCTATTTTGATGCAGATAAAAATTGCCATTTTGATGTGGGGCTTTCAAATGGTGCATAAAGTGAGGAATATATAAGGGCATGAAATACCAAACATATCTGGGCTTCAGAATTTCCAGGAGGGCGCCTTTTTCACCTTTGGAGAGGTTGCTGTGGATGCTAGAAAAGTTTCAAATCGTGTTTTGTGCCAATCCTGTAGAACAAGCATTTTTTGCTCTGGGGCTTTTAAATTATGATATGAAAGTTATTTAAAGCTTAGGAGTTTTTGTTACATTACATGCTACATAAATGTAGCCATTGCTCCTAAATGTGAACATTAATGCACTCTGTAAAGGTACAATTATAACCGCCCTGACAAAAATCAACAAACCTCACCAAAAGAATTTCTGAAAACTGCTATCATAAAATCTGTGCATGTTATGGATTTCATTAACATTTTACTCCTCAGGGATGCCCAATTGTACAATAACAGAAGTTCTTTAAATTTTAAATACCACAGACAGGAACAGCCTTTCACCCAAAGCAGATGTGAAACCATCAAACTTGCCCTTTTATTGGTCCATGGATATGAGACTGGTTAGTAATTGATAGCCCTTAATGTGTGTTTAGAAGTCAGAATTAGAAACTTAATAGTATTTTCCCATGAAATAATAAGTTAATAAGCAATAAGCTTTTCAAACACAGTTCCTTACTCTTGACTATACTTGAAGTTAAAAAATTAAAAAAAATATATCACTTTGATTCACTTACTTTAAGAAAGCTAAAATAAGCAAAGTCCAGTGACACACAATGTCCAGGTGAGGAGGAGCTCCTTTCAGTCATATATTTTCTAAATCTTGTCAATAATGACTTTTGATTTTTGTCCTTGTGTTTCCTTTTCTTAATCCTATCCTTATCAGTGCATTTTGAGACCTGAGTGTGCAGTATTCTAAAATAACATCTGTATTTATTTAGCTAAAAACAGTTCACTTTTAAAAGCTAAAAATATTGAACCTTAAGATAAATAAGCAATGAGGTTATGAGGCTATTTTCCTGCATAAGGTAAACAGATGAATCTGTATTTTTGGAAAACAAAAGACCTATGGTTTTGTTAAAAACATATCTATGATAAGCAGTTGAAAAGGGAGAAAAACCAGCCAAACAATCAGTTACTTTTTCTTTCAAAATGCTGACTAAACTGATTATTTTTTAAAATGACTTGATTAGGATTTGGGAATTTACATCCCTGGTTTTGATTAAGGGGTAATTTTACCCTCAACAGGACAACCAATTTCTCCCCCCATCATGACAATGAAAAACTTCTTCAGAGTCTGGAGAAGTCTTTGGTTCTCATGATGGAGACGTGTGTGTGTGTGTGTGTGTGTGTGTGTGTGTGTGTGTGTGTGTGTGGAGAGAGAGAGAGAGAGAGAGAGAGAGAGAGAGAGAGAGAGAGAGAGGAGAAACTGGCTCCTAGTACAGGCCAGGACGCTACTAAATATCCTACAATGCACAGGAAAATCCCCCCAAAATAATTATAAACCAAAGTGTCAGTTATCAGTATTATTCAGGCTGAGAAACCCTGCTTTGGGCATAGTCCAATCATTTGTTTAAATCTTCTGCAGTGACTGTTCAATTTAATAGACATCATTTACAATAAGCAACTAAATAGAACTGTGCTGGGTTTAGATATGCTTGCTTGGTCTTCAGGGCATCATCTTCAAAAAGGATCCAAATTCATTTGCACATCTTGTTGCAATTAAGTACCAGCAAAGAAGTAGGAGAAAGGACACTAAGACACTAATCCAGGTTCTGTCACTAACTTACTATGTAAACTTGCACATCACTTGACCTCTAATATATACAAAATAAGGAATTTGAGCAAAATGATGTTTATATTTGCTTTTAGTCTTACACTTAAAGTTGAGATATCTTAGATAAAATTATTCTAATTATTATAACTACTAGAGGCCCGGTGCACAAAAATTTGTGCACTCGGGGGGGAAGGGGGTCCCTCAGCCCGGCCTGTGCCCTCTCGCAGTCTGGGACCCCTCGGGAGATAACGACCTGCTGGCTTAGGCCTGCTTCCGGGTGGCAGAGGGCAGGCCCAATCCCTAGGTGCAGCCCCTGGTCTGGCTGAGAGCAGGGCTGATTGGGGAGTTGGGGCGCCGCCCCCTGTCATGCACAGAGCAGGGCGGATCGGGAGGTTGGGGCGCCGCCCTCTCACCCACAGAGCAGGGCCAATCAGGGGGTTGGGGTGCTGCACCCTGTCACGAACAGAGCAGGGCGGATAGGGAGGTTGTGGCCCCGCCCCCTGTCACACATAGAGTCGCAGGGCAATCAGGGGGTTTGGGTGCTGCCCCCTGTCACACTGATCCTGGTGCTGGGAGGCCTCTCAGCTCTGCTGATCCCAGTGCTGGGAGGCATATTACCCTTTTACTATATGGAATAGAGGCCTGGTGCACGGGTGGGGGCCAGCTGGTTTGCCCTGAAGGGTGTCCCGGATCAGGGTGGGGGTCCCCACTGGGGTGCCTGGCCAGCCTGGATGAGGGGATGATGGCTGTTTGCAGCTGGTCACACACCCTTCAGGGTGGGAGTCCCCACTGGGTTGCCTGGCCAGTCTGGGTGAGGGACTGAGGGCTGTTTTCAGGCTGGGACTGAAGCTCCCAACTGCTCCTTTTTTTTTGTTTGTTTGTTTTTTTATTCTGAGCCAGCTTTAGCTCTGAGGTTCCAGCTCTTAGGCCTCCGCTCCTGAAAGCAGGTATCTGGTTTGTTTCGGTTCTCGAAACTCTGTATCAACTCCAGCTCTGAGATCCCAGCTACGTCTATATTTGTTACAATGTTTGAAACTGCAGGCTCAGAGGCCTGCAGCGGCAGGCGGGTAACGTTGGAGTCCTCTCCCGTCACTGAAGCAAGCAAGCCTCATGTTAGTTTCAAGCTGCCTGGCTGCCGGCCACCATCTTGGCTGACAGTTAATTTGCATATCGCCCTGATTAGCCAATGGGAAGGGTAGCAGTCGTACGCCAATTACCATCTTTCTCTTTTATTAGTGTAGATGAATGGTAGCTACAAATAGACCCTGGCATATAACATTAAGAAACTCAAAATGGAATGTGCATGCCATGCAAATTAATTTATTTTTTAAGTGTAATTCTTCCTAAAATATGGTTATTTTAATATTCTTTTTCCAGTAATGCTTCATCATAAAAATTTGAGAGGTTTCTTTGAATATCATACATTTTCTTTAGGGTGTACTGACATAAAATATTAATTAGTAAAACCACTTGACTGATTTACAAAACTTAATTAAGTGGTCAAATTGACCAAAATATTTAAAATCATCTTGGTATTTTCTTGGTATGAGAAAATAACCAGTTATAAATATTTAAATGATTATGTGACATGCACATTGTTTTCCTGAAATCATATCTTCCTTTAAAAAAATTCCTCTGAATTTAATCTGTTCCTATATATATTTCTTATATATATATTTCCTTTGAATCACTTACTATAACATTAAAAACCAAGGTACCAGAGAAAGCACTAAGAAAAGCTCTTCAGGAGGCAGTAATTTTGGGAACATGGACTTCCTGGTTGGAAAGCTAGTCATAGAAAAGAAACCTGTGATGTATGAAAGGTAGGATGTAAAGCATTCATTGTATGCAGGAAGTAGAAGTCAGTTTAGAATAAAAGCAAGAGAACCAAAGGCTCACCTGGAAGAATTTTTTAAAGTAAATCATCTCTCTTCCAGATCAATGTTTTAGCTAAAACAGCATGTTAGTATTAGTTGCAATAAACACCCCTGTACACACACACACACTCACATGCATAGAATACCTGGGTAAACATTCAATTGAACACCTATATTGTCCCTAAGTCTGCCAACATTACATATTTTTACTAATTATATAGGTTTCAGATGTTCAATTCTATAAACATCATCTGTATACTGTATTGTGTGTTCATCATCCCAAGTCAAGGCTCCTTCCTTCACCATTTATTTCCCCTTTTAGTGTCTTCTATCTCCCCCATCCATTTTCCTGTGGTACTCATCAGGAAGTTGTCTGTCTATGAGGTTTTTCTTCTTAATCCCTTTACCTTTTTTATCTAGCACCCCCCCCACTCCCCGTCCAACATTATATTTTACATGCATCATTCCAAATTTGGATAAACCAATGCACTATTTTTGTCAGTTCTCTAGTCACACATTTATAAATTATCATTTTATTGCAATTTCAGCAATTTACTAATGCTATGAATGAGATAATACACGCACTACAGTGACTAGCTTACAAGCACAGAGAGTTTACAATTAGGAAGACCTGGCTCAATATACGTTCTGGCTTAGTCAATTTAACAGGAGGAACCAACTTTGAATACAGCATTACAGATTATAAAACTGCTGGGAAGTAGAAATTGTATGAAAAACCAAAAACCACTTTATAGGAGATAACTGTTCTACACACAACACATTAATATAAGAGAATGAAAGTTTTGTCCACAAGGTTTAAAAGAAGAGAAAATTATATATGAAACTTATTAAAATGAATGACATTCTAAAGCTTTGAGATAAATTACTTCAGTTTCTTTCAATTTTAGAGGACAACTCACTTTAAAAATAAAAACAAGTGTTTGAAAGAAATTCTTCTAATTGAATAAGCAGCACTCAATTCGCCAACTAAAATTTGCTAAAAATGTGTATTGATACTCTTTGTCAGAGGGAATATTTCCATGAATTCATGAATTATTTCATTCCATTTGGCACTTAAAGGACATCCAGTTAGTCCTTTTTTAGTTCCTGAAATCAAACCAATGCCTTTAAATTATCTTTTGTTTCTGTTCTCAGCAAGTAACAAATCACAATTCATTTCTGAATCATGAGGAAGCCACTTAGAAGTTGGTAGTAACAACTCACAGCCCTAAATGGATTCTGAGGGACCTCCTGGACTAAAGGAACGACTCTGCATTGGAGGTTACGAATCTGGCGGTTGGGACAGTGTCCTCTGTGACCTGAGAGGCCCAAAGACCTTACCTGGCTTTGTCGCTTTTCTCTGTATAGTTGGCATGAGAATATCTACACAGTTTACTTCACATGATACAGCATGAGGTGAAAAAACTCAATTTTAGAGGCCAAAGAGCTGTGCAAACTCCAGCTGCACCCTGAGCCTATGTCAGACTAACCACAAGGGGTGATTCACCAGTTTCTGTCTGTCGTCAGGTGTCACAGTGCCTACTGCCTGCCTCTTTTCCCAAGTCTGCAGAAAGATGTCCACTTTAATTGTGTAAGACTGATCATTCCCACAAGTTGCACCTTTTCCCAAACTGGGATTCTGTGAAACATTTGACCTCTCTGGGCCTCATGAAATTGCAAATAAAAACCTCTCATCTACTTAATTTATATTCTAAAACTAAAATAAGAAGTATATGCAAAGATGCTCTACAAGGAAGTGCTATAAAAAATTAGGTTTTGTCATTAGAACATGTCTTACAATGAATTTGAAAATCCACCAAAAACTAAAAACCTTGGATTTGACCAGTTGTGCATGTTGAACTTTAATGAAGTCACCTACTCTCTTTGAAACTTCAGTGAGTGAACAGAACTACGTGTGTACGTATGTGTTGTTGTGGATGTGTTTTGATTCAGCTTAGCCTACCTCCTTATCACACTAAGGCCTTTGTTACTGGTGTCTGCTTTCAGAGGTCCTTCAGTTAGAAAATATAGAAATATTATGCAAGAGAAATACATGTGAGGCAAAAGTAAAACCTGGAAACAAGCTTCCTGACAAGGTTAGCACTAGTGCCTGTCTTCTGGAACCTTTCTTCTCCTCACACCTCAGAATGAACATTTGCACGGTTGCCTTGCTTCAGGGGCTGATGGATGCTGATAGTTACAGACTGCCATCTTTGAGGGCTCCTCTTTCTGTGGGATTGATTCATAATGGGGCTGACTTCTCAAAGGAAGCAGGATGTAGCTTAGAAGCCAACTGCTGTCTGCTTTTCTGGAATAATTGAAGGTATAAATAATCTAATACAAAAATTTTCCCGACAAAATACAATGCCCTCAAATTTGTAGAAGAGTAGAACCCAGCTTGAAGTGGTTTGTCAAGTAATTATGTCTAAAGTCACTGGAGGGTGTGGTAATTCATTAGTCCCCAGTGCCATTTTTATTTCTTTGGAATAACAAAGCTCATATCCCTTCCAGGCATGATTTCTCTTGCCTTTTTTTCTTCTTGTTTTCTGGCATTTTAGTCATGGAAAAGTCACAGTTTTTTTGAAGAAAGCACTCCCAAGAGCTTTAATTAAAGCTAGAAGAATAAATCTGTTTACAGTGTGGAGGACACTATCATTAATAAAACATTAAAATAATTAATGAATTAAATTCTGCTTTGTGTAAATGGCTATACTTAGGATCTATGAGAACATGTCTTCTGAACAGACAGGTCTGTTATGCACTTAGTTTGCAGAAATGAAGAAAAAAAAAACTGAGAATGCATTTCTCTGAGATTCATAGTATCACAACCTGCTAGAGCTTGAATGGAGACAGTCACATACATTACCTCAATTTTAAAGGAAAAAAGAAATCAGTTTCAGTAAGGTTAATGGCTTGGGCTCTAATGATGTGCTTGAAAATTAAGTGGTTTTTTTTAAATAGCACCATTGATACCCTGTGTCTACACTTTGAATCTTTGATTGTTTAGCCAGAAACAAAAGCAAGAGACAATTAAATTAATAATAAGATAAGCAGCTCTAGGACACAGAACAGAATGAAATACTTTGAAAAAAAATAGGAGAATTTCACGTTGTGATTTAACTCTGCCATTGACCATAAGAGGTTTTAGTTGCTCAGGATATGAGTAGCCTTTTGAGCAGGATATGACCATGTGCAGACCTCTGAGTTGAGACTTCCCTTCGTGCTCCTTCTCACTAAGCTGCCTCTTGTTTTTAAGCTTTCTGGCAGACAACAGATCTCACAGGAAGCACCATTTTGAATGTTCATGTGGATGGTTAATGGTGCATTGTTGTTTTGTTTTTTTTTATGTCACTCAGTAATTTCCCAGAGAAAACAATGGGAACTTAAGAGTGTTCCTATCTTGAAGGAAAGTCAGCTTCCAATATTGTTTTATTAATTTAACACATGCAAGTGTTTTTCCTTGTTGCTACAGCAACATGTTTGTAGGGTATATTTGATGCAAAATGTGGAAAAGCTGAAAAAGAAAACAAATACCATCTGCATATTGACGTGATGGGGTAAGTGACTCTTGCCCCTCAGTCCAATGATGCTGTATTTCGGTAATTTGTAAAGCATTTAGCTAATAAAAACAAGGAGCTAACCACCTCCAGGTAGTTTCTGAAAAGCTGGAAACACATGAAATTATTCGTAATTAGGTTTTGGGTGGATGTTAGGCACTCCCACCATGTATACAGACACAACTAACATGTAAATGAGCCCACTAAGCTCCCCAAGAAGAAAAAGCTCATTTTACCTCAAGGTGAGCAGACTCTAAGCTTTTCTGACATTCATCTTATAGAGAGGGCTGAGGAGCTAGGGCCCTGCATGCCACGCTTAGAAGCAGTTAGCACCCAAGTCATCTTGGTGTGAGCCTTCCCAGTGAGAGGAAAGTCTAACGGGAGGTAAGTGATTGAATTTCTGGGGGTGGCAATGAATGATAAAGATGCAGCACACTGTAAAGAAGCAGGTGTTGGGGTCCCACAGACCCCGGTTGCCAAATTCAGTCACTAACTGTGACCTAGGGCATTTACTAATTTTTTCGAACCTCAGTGTTTTTAAACGAGGATAATTGTACCTCTTCCACAGGATTGCTCAGAGAATTAAAATTATGTCAGGGGTTCAGCGAGGTCAGGCCGCATAGTAAGTACTCAATAAATGGTAACTATTTTATGAATGGCACAATTGTCAACTATTTCTAGCTCTCTTCCTGTTAGCACATGTTGAATTGCTGCCTCTCAGACGTTTACTGTGGCTGTGGGATTTGCTTTGGCAAAAAAAAAAAAAAAAAAAAAAGTGGGTGGAAGTGCTTTTTTTGAGGGAATTAAAGAGCCAGCATGTTCTACCACACTCTCTTTCTCCCTCTGCCTTGGCGACAGGCAACATTTCAGATGACAGCTGCTCCCCCTCCTTGTGGGCCCTGGTTGAGAAAATGTGGAGCAGCCGTTCAGCAAATCAGAGAAGGAAAGTAGCACAAGAAAGAAATAAACCTTCTTGTTTTGGTTACTTTGCTTTTCCTGAACATGCTTTGATAGAAAGAGTTGGAACATTTGAGATATTTTTTTTCTTCTAGGGCAATCTCAAATTGTGTCTAACTCCTGAGAACGATGTAAATCCTGTCCTGCTGAAAATTACTTTGAGGACCTATTTTGTTTCCATGTTTCTACTGACTTGCCTTGCACAGAAGAATTGCTGCAGTTGCAATTTCAGACCTCTTGCAAGACCTCTTCCCCTAAATTATTGAGAGCTTTCCACATTACCAAGAATGGGACTACATTACCATGCAAACACGCTTAGCACTGCAAAATGTAAGCTTTCCTCTAGAGGCACATCTGTCAATCATACACAATTGCTTGTTGGTTTGGGAATGTGGAAAAACAAGTTAAAGTTACCAAGAGCTTTTTTGACATAGGCAAATTCATTTCATTTCTGACTTAATATAAAACTGGATTCAGTAGTCTCAAGGTAAAAGTCTCATCTTTTCTCACCCTTTAGATATTTCTCAGCATTAGTTCAGTCTCCTGTAAGAGGTTAGGATGAGTTTGTCTCCTATAATAGGCCATTTCACATTAAATGTATGTTAAACTAATATTGACCTTTCCAAAGTAAAACAAAATCTAGTATTTTGTTCTCAAAAGACTGAAACATTAGATGTTGAAAATAGAGGGTTAATAACCTTGGTTTTTTTCTTACTGAGAAACTCTCCCTCTGGGAATTAGTCATTTTTATATATCTAGCAATGAATGCAAGGTGCTGCCTACTCTCCTCAAAAGGGAGCCTGGATCCTTCAGCAATTCACTTTGTATAATTTGCCCACAGGTTAACCCACTCAGCCAGATATGTGTGTTTCATTTTACAATGGGTGAAAAAGTCAAGAATGTGAACATCAGGCTTTGTCTGGGAGTATCCAGATATCAAGGTTGGGCAAGTTGAGGAATGGATATGGTGTTAGGATCAAGACCAGAGATGAGTGAGGGTGGGGATACTACTGACGGGAGGAGGGTTTGTGGGGAATACAAGGGTTATGGGAGAGAAGGGAATGCCAGAGCAAAGTGAGGAAAGCATAAACAATTTCACTAATGAGAATATGAATATGTGCATTTTATACATGGATGTGTAAACATAATCCACAGAGACCAGTGCCCTCAAATAAACTGCCTGTGCTATATTACCCTACATGGAAAAGTGAACCTCAATCTGCTTCTTCCCTTTGTCTACCTAAACAAATAAGTTAAAAACCCTATAATTGGGAACAACTATTTCACTCAAGTCTACAAGTAGGTTTAATATATTTCATCCAGAAAATAAACATCCGTTGTACTTCATATTAATAAAAGCATATCAATAAAAAATGTGTAGTTTTGGGGAAAAATCAGATCTTTCAGTGTTACCAAAGTGAGACATCTTTGCTTAAATTCTGTGAAGACTCCTATGTAAGTATTTGAGAAGATGCATGGATTTTCAGAGATGTCATCAGGGTATGCTTTTTTTTTTTTTTTTTTGATGGTGTGCCTTTGTAACATGGTTCCACAGTGACTTAGTGCCCATTAGCCTTTTCTTCTCATCTGAAGGCACTTGTCAGGCACTGTGTTTTTCAACAATCTTTCTAAATGACCCAAATCATCTTCAACCCTAAATGTGCCAGGACTTAAGCGACCTACCTGTATCCACTCTCTGTAGGAATCTTCTCCAGGTGTCCATCCATTCTCAGGGTAATTCAGGCGGGAGCGTTCTGAAGACCAGTTGGTGCTATACTGGGAAGAAGCTGTGATTTGGTCAGAATGAATCTCTCCCGATTCCATGCCCAGAGCTTCCATACATTTGAAATCTGAAAGGAGGGAAAAAAATGGCCCAAAGTCATCAAAACATAGGGCACCTGTGTTTCTTCTTCTTCTTTTTAATCTGAAAGAATAAAAATTTCATATTGTGTTCAAACAAAGTTTTACAAAAGATGACAGTAAAGAACTTATTAGAAGCTAGGACTCATGTATGCATTTTTGTGGCAATAATTTTTGTTTCTGTTTTGTTTGCCCATTTATTTTGTTTTATAGATTCTACATATAAGTGGAGTCACACGGTGTTTGTCTTTCTCTGTCTGATTTATTTCACTTAGTATAATACCTTCTAGGTCCATCCATTTTGTCATCAATGGTAAGATTTCATTTGTGTTATGGCTGAATAATATTACATTTTTCACATGTTCTCTTTGATTTATCTATTGATGGACACTCAGGTTCATGGAAATAATTTTTTTTTAATCCTCACCTGAGGATATATATTCCTTTTTTTAAAAAAAGAAAGAGAGAGTAAGGGGGAGAGAGAGAGAATCATCGATGTGAGAGAGAAGAGAGAGAAACATAGATTGGTTGCCTCCTATATGCACCATGTCTGGGATCAAAACCAAAATGTGCCCTGACCCAGAATCGAACCCACAACCTTTTGGTGTATGGGATGACAGTCCAACCAACTGAGCCACCGAGCCAGACCATGACAATAATCACTTAAAGCAATGCTATGATGACCTCATAGTGATTAAATATTTTTCCAACTGGACCTAGGTTGACAGGAATACTATTAGAAATTGGTAGGAAATGATGGAAATTCCAATTTCTTTTCAAAGTTTAATGTATGTAGACATGTCACATGGGCACACACCAAAAATTGTGTTTCAATAAAATTTTACTATTGAATTATTTCTTACAGTATTTAATAAAGGTGAAAAAATTCTATGTCCATTTACAATCCATAGTCAGTGGACACTAGTCCTTAACTCTGTCTTTCAGAATCCTTGCAATTGGCACCCAAGCCACCTCTTCTGCATCTTTTAATTCTCATGCTACCTGCTCCTGGCCTAGTCATGATTATTAAAATCACCAGTTTATTTTATTAAAACACAAAAGTATCTGTCAGGGGTAAATGCAGTATCATATGATCCCAAAGGGCACAACAGTTTAAGAGTTTTAGAGCATAAAATAATGCTAACAATGATGACTATGTATTCCACTAGGTCTCATACACTCAGTGAAAAAATAAAATATGAAATTGATATGACATATGATATTGGAAAATGAATCATTAATTTTAGGAAAATGTGAATCTAAGGCACTAAAGTAAAAAAAGCTTTAAAAATGAGCCATCCAGAAAATCTCAACTAACCAAAATTTTACATTTTTTGAATTTTCTATCACAATAGGTAAGGTTTTAAGGCATAAAAGGTTTTTATTCACTGGTTTTATACTTTTAAGGTTAGGTTTGTTATTTGCAATATAAAAATATTTATAGCACAAAAGTACATGGATTAATTAATCAATTAAATTTCTTGGAGTTTAATTGGCCTTTTTATTTTCCATTAAGATCTGGTATAAAAGGTCTCCAAACACCTAGTCTTCTCCTTATCTTACTTTACAACCCGAAGCTAGAACTGATGAAACAATTTATTCATTGTTCTTCAGGTTTTTTCCCCCCATTGTGCCCTTAAAAGCTGGAAAACACATAAACTTTGAGGAAGGGCAGAGTTATTTGAGTATTTTAATAAGATATAAACAGATATTCCTTTTTCTTTCTTTTATGCAAAATTGTAACAGAAATTACATGCCTCTTTTACATGAATATCCACTTTCATTCACTTAAGAAAGAACAACATAACGGTTTCCGCAGACCAAACCATGGCACACCATCCATTCTATATGGCTGCCCTGTCAATGAACTCCACAGATTCGTCCTTACCATCCATGATGCATGCTTGTCCTTTTAGGAATCTTAGCCCAATACATATTTGAAGGTACCAGGTAGGTGGCCTGGCATATTTCATTGTTTTAAAGCACTGTTTTTCGATTTCCCACTTTCTCCCATAATTTCAGAGGCTTATAAGCAACCACCTCATGTATAATTTTATTAAGAAAGCACAACAGATAATTCTTTCTATTGATATTCATAAAATCCACTTAAAAGAGAAAAATAAACAATTGGCAATCCAATTCATGAAACATTTCTTTATTGTTTCTTGCTACCCCTGGTGTGTGAGGAGGAATAACAAGGAATATTTTCCACAGGCTTTGCAAGGTGAATGAACACTGACCTTCAGAGAGGCTGCTCTGCAGGACGCTGTAGTTTGCTGAGAAGCCTTCTTTTGCTATCGCACTGTCAGTATAAAAAACCATCGATAAAATGCCAGATGAGGAACGAACTCGACCTGGAGTTTTCTGTCCACAGTAACGTCCAATGTGAGGGCCAACTGGAAAGGGAGAAATGCAGAAAACATTAAAATATATTTTCTTCTAATGCAGATGCAAGAATCCCCATTTGCAAACATGGGTTCCAGTGGAACCCAGTGTTTTGCCACACAAAGCATCTGCCCTGGCTAATTGCTTTGCATTGAACATATCCGATCAGGTTTGTGGAGAGAATTTCCAAGTGTACTCAGAAGAGCAGTAGCAGATATCACCACATTCCCTGGGAAGCAAGTTGTGTTCAGTAACAGAATCAAAATGCTTTCTTCACTTTCAAAGAATGAGATTTGGGCTGTTGAGTGGAACCTTGAAATTCATCTCCAGGACCAATTCGATGCTGTGGTGAACAAGGTCTCTTAGAGTTGCCTGTCCTCACTGCCCTGCCCTAGAAGGAGATCCTAAGGAAGGCCTATGTCCTGGGATCCTGGCTGGAACCAGGGCAATACTCAGGGTCTGATCCAACACTGTGTAACTCTGATTTCTTTCCTCATTCTATATTTTAATCGTGGAGCCCTATTATGACAAATATCAGTGACTTTGATAAAGGATCCTGTCCAACTCAGAACTTAGTCTGAAGACTAATTTACAATTGTGACAATTTAAAAATTTAGAAACTGTAGATACCAATCATTTATGCAAAATAGCAAGTTGTAATCAAAATGAGAGGAAAATACATCTTTCTGACTTCGGTCCTAGTTTTTCCCCTGACTGCGTTGCGCTGGTGTCCAGCGGCCAAGAGCTGGTCCCAGCAGCTATTTGACTGTGTGCACCAGGAAGAAAGTAGTCCCTGAGGCAGTCAAGATTGGGAATGATGATTGATTTGTGATAAAGTTAAATTGCTATTTGGCTTACACTGGCCACACCCTTATTGACGTGCTTTTAGACAAATCTTGGCAATTAATAATTATAAATTGTCTTATGGATGGTGCAGGGCCATCTGGGTTTGGAGAATCTTTCCATTTCCCTGTCCAGATGAATAGCAAGACCAAAAAAAAAAAAAGTATCATTTTCTCTAGGTTTTTTTCTTTGCACATATGGTAAAAATGTACCAGATGGTTTGGACTTAGAAAGACAGTCTGATGTGGACCATTTTACCCTCCAAGAAACCCATTATTTTGTGCATTTCAACTAAAAGTTATTGCTTTGTTCAAGAAAATACAGTAGGTGGACCTATCCCTGGCAGGATGAGCCTTCAACAGGGAAGAGGTGTTCCAAGTCCTGTATGTGCAGCTTGGATGCAGAAGGCTGTGGACGAGGGCTCAGAGAAACTCCAAGTGTGACTGAAAAAGCAAACCCCACAGAAGTGATCAGCCTGGAGTCCCACATATCAGCTGAGTTCTTAGGTTGGCAACTAATCTGAGAACCCTTCTTTTTAGAGTGTTCAGATTCTTGGCTAACAGGTTTTTAGTTCTTAGCCAATACTCTTGAAAAGAGAACAAAAAACACAAAGAAAAAGAAAAACAAAACCTAACCCCACGTAGTTTACATATTTGAGTTGGTACAAAAAGGTTATTTTATGCATTCAAAGCAATTGATTTGACAGGATTCAAAGAGAATAGACTATCAGCTGTCAGAGGGGAGAGGATGGAGGGCTGGGTGAGAAGGGTGAAGGGATTAAGCAAAGAAAAAAAAAGAAAGACTCCTGTGGACATAGACAACAGTATGGTGATTTCTAGAGGGAAGCAGGGTGGAGGAGGTAGATGAGGGTAAAGAGGGGATAAATGGTGAGGGAAGGAGACTTGACTTGGGTTGGTAAACACACAATATAATATACAGATGATGTATTGTAGAATTGTATGCCTGAAACCTGTATAATTTTATTAACCAATCTCATCCCAATAAGTTCAATAAAGAACACACCAAGAGTTTTCTATTGTAATCCCTCAGTCTTCAGCAAGCAAACATTGTGTGTATGTTTATATTGCTTTATTATGAAGGAAACAAGAAGGCTGACCCATTTAGGGGAATTGATAAAGATTATCTAGAATGCATCACATGGTCATAGGCAGTGGCTTTGCATCATGGGAAGAACATTTTGTTACATTCCAAGTTGGCAGAAGAGAACATCTCAGAAGGTGAAACTTTTGCTGTTTTTATTTGTTTGTTTGTTTTTCTAGCTTAAATCCTGGCCTCAGATTCTTCTGTAAGTGCTAGTACTTTGCCAGATTTTCCTCATTCCGAATGTAGCCCTACCACAATCCAACACTTTTTTCCTTTAGTATTGCGTGTAAAGTTGCCCATAACATATGCATAAAAATATCTAGCTAGAGTATAAACTCAAGTATTTTTTTTTCCTTAAGAATCCCATTTCTGGTCTTCAATCTTAATGGGAGGCTTAGAGTCCATTCATCCTCCCTCATTTAAATTCCATTATTGTGGTTTCATCACTTTCTTTTTCTTTAGTTTGTGGGCAAACTTTTACAGCCTTAATTGTTGGGGTCCTTCTCTGATCACCATGGTCACTGACCTTAGCAAGAATATAGGGCACAAGGGAAGTTGTAGTCACCCCCTTCAGCTCTGGTTGCTGATCCTCCCCCACCACTGTCACCCAGTTCCTCTGGAGAGGGTGGGGGCAGGGGAGTCTTTTTGAAGGAGCAAACAGAAGAGAACTTGTCTAGTGCAGACTCATAATTTAGAGTCTCCATGACTCACTGGTTTATAATGTGTATGGCATGCTGTGTAAATCTGCCTTCTGTCCTTTAGAACATTGCCCCAGACAGCAGAATACAACTCTCTACAGGAACCCTCAAGATATGAGAGTGAAAGGCTTTTTCGACTATAATACAAAGAAGTATTGAATTTTCCTGAACAACAGGGAGACCTTAGCCTAGCAAACTAATGCAATATTGATCTGAGGGAGAGTGGGTAAAGTACTCTTGTCCGTCTCAGGTTTGTGTGCATTTGTGTATTTACATGAACACAGAGACTAGATTTCCTTCTCCCATTCTTTTGGACTCAATGCCAAGGAGAAGAAAATTGTCACAAAAACAGAAGTATCATTCAAAAATTGAATTGTTGAAGAATTTAAGTGAGCAATATGGACTGAACTATCTCTTGAGGGAGAGTAGAACTGCTACAATTCCTAAAATCATTGATATCTTCTCAGGTGTGAAACCAATATAGTACTTGTATAGTTTAAAAGATATACCTGGAACTGGAAATGGTAGTACCTCATTCTTTGTATTTTCCCATTAATCTCTCCAATAATTACCACCCTACTTCAGAGTCAGACACTTTGGCTTTTTTCTACCTTTTTACTTTAAAAACAAAGGACAATGATCTAATCTAAAGAGGCCATTTTAAAATGAGGTATTTTGAATGAATGAATAAATAAATAAATAAATAAATAATGGAATCATTTCAGAAGAGTGCAAGATAAGGCTATGTATATTAGTCTTACAATAATGAACCTTTTGGTGGAGAATATCTGGACTTTGCAACTTTTCCCCAGAAAAACACTTACATTTATATTTTGGACTGTTTATATTTATGTGATTTATATTTTATATTTATAGTTTAGAAGGTTAATTTTAATTTAAAAGTAAATTTTTAAAAACAGAACTCAATTTAGCTTTTATGAAAGGTATTCCTAAAATCATCAATAATGCTTAGGATATAGGTAACAAGGATAGTCCCAGCTTCTCCCCCGCACCTCCCCAAAGGGGGCTGACCTCATCTGCATCCATGTGGTGTGAATTAAGCATTCATACTTGGTTCCATGATTCAGCACAAGCATTTGTGGCATCAACCAGGCAGCATGCTTAGCTATATGTTTAAACTTCCTCAATTACTTCAGAGTTGCTACTTGTGAATCCACAGAGCTTCAGAGAGCATGATAGATGGAGATATGTGGTTCACAACATGCAAGCCTTGGATTTCCAGTTTTGGAGTGAACTGCTTTTCTTCAAAGTCTATTTGAATCAATGGGTAGCTTTGAATTACTTAGTCATCTAATTTAATGTTTGTGATAAAATGCAACATAAAAATCACTTGGTGGTTAAAAGCCTTCAGCGCCTTCTGGTTGTTGTTTTTGGAAAGAATATCAAAGACTAAAAGCAATTTTGCTGGCAGAGAAACTGTATATATTGAACTACTATGAAAAAATGTTTCTAGTGCCACTGACAGAAACTCAGGAGAGCACGCAGTCTCTCATTTTGGCTAAGAGAGTGAGCTGCTACGTTGGCATAAGATGGACAAGGCCAGGTAAACATTAACAAATATACAAACACAATTTTTTCCATTCCAAAGCCAGTTTTTTCTGGGATCAAGTCAAACTCACCATAGTTCAAAACATGGGTGAATTGCAAGGCTAACAACTCTCATTGTTAATTGTTCTTCCCTTCAACTCAGTGATTTTCCAAACCCAGAAAATTACTACTTTGAAAAACCCTTGACACTAATAACAATGTGTTTCTTTCTGAAAGTATTCTAAATAAGGTGGTTGATTGGACCTCTTTTTCAGATGTTAATTTAAGTGTAAGTTCTAGAAAGAAAGGCTGCAAATTTGGGTTGTGAACAAATAAACCCTTTATTAAATGTTCCAACTATTATTACAATACTATTATAATATTGTTTTCCTAATTATTGGATTGAATACTTGGAAATCAATCAGTACTTTGTTTGGGAAAATCTCATTACTTAATGAAGGAGTTTCCTTAAGATCATCATAACCCTATTTATATGGTAAAAGACTAAAGAAGCAGCTAAACTAATGTTAACTTATCCATGTATTCCAATGACAATATAAGCTTTCTTTAAACCCAGTTTTTCTCCTTTACTGTCTAGGAACAGGAACATAACTAAATTAAATTACACTGATAATTTTAATGTCATTTCAAAGACAAAGGCAATTTCTTTTACATTATACTTGTTCTCCATCTATAATTTATTTAAATACTGTTTCCTCCAAATTGATATCATAAAATAATATTTTATAAATAGTTATTTATGTCTAACTGCATGATTTGTAAGAACTTCCAAACTGCCCTTTCTGATTTGTATAGTGTATTCTCTAGAAAAATATTAATATTAAACTAGACTAAACACAAGACAAGCTATGCCATACAATGCAGCTGCAGCAAATTATTTGATGTTCTCTCCCGCTGTTTAGAATTTGGGTATGTATTTTTGCCATTCTTCTTCTAATTCACAAGGATTTAAATGGAAAACTTTTCTTTAGGTGTCCACAGGGCTACCTCTCTGACCTCCCTCAAATCTTAGCTCAAATATCACTTTCTGTAGAAGGCCTAGTCTGACCATCCTATTTAAAAATTATTCCACACATCCCTCTCCCCTAACACTAGCACTTTTCATACCTTCATACTGTTCTATTTTTTCTTTCTTTCACTTTTTTCTTGTTTATAAAACTTCTCACCTTCTAACATTCCATACATATAATTCATTTATTTGTACTATGCCTTGTTTGTTGTCTCATTCCCCCACCCCCCAAATCTAAGCTCCACAAGGATAGTCATCTTTGATTGTTTTATTTACCAAGTGGCTAGAATAGTACCTGGGACAAGGCAGGTGCTCAATCAATATTTTAAAAGTGTATAATGAATTTAGATGATAGGAACAATGAATATGAAGAATGTATTGAGGTGATTCAAGTTGCCAAAGATAAAAATTCACTAGAGAGTGGTCAAGGTCTGTCTAAATTAGAAATGTCCAAACATTCTCATTCCTCTTCTAAATTTTTCAGTAGCATAATGGATGCTTATTTCACCCCTAAACTTTTACTAGGTATGTAACTTCTCTTAGGCTCAGCATTGGTAAAATGAGTGGTTTGATTTAATTTATCTCTTAAGATATTCTCCTCTAACAGTCTATGAATTAATGACCAGTAGACAGGTCAATAAAATGAACAAAATACTTTAGTCAGGAAAACTATATATTGATTTTTAATTCTATCACAAAAAATGTATGAGGTCTTGCATGATCATTCAGGGTCTCAGTTTCCTTATCTACAAAATGAAGGAGTTGAACTAATTACAAAGGCTGTTTGAGCTCAAACTGCTCTGCATAGAATTATTGATTTCCTTCCTCCTTCTGAGCTATTTTTAAAAAAATGATGCATGTATCATGACATGTGTCAAAGGATCCCCTTACGCCCCCTGCCCCTCATGTCTTTCCCTTTTGGGGATTCTTCTTGCCCTTCTTACCATCAGGGAATCCATCCCAGATTTCTAGTCGGTCGTAGCGACAGAACATGCCCCCAGGAGGATTTGAGTCAAGTTCTAGGTCAAAGCTTTCAAATTCCAGGATAATCTCTGACATCTTTGGTGCGAAGATAATATAAGTGCATTCAAGGCTGTTGGGATATTTTTCAGGGAATCCAGGGGATTTTATCACTCCACTAGGGCTTGTGTAGTTCTGGGAACACTCAGGACCTATGAACAAAAGAGGAAAAGGAGCAAAGTGAAAATCCCTTTAAATGACTTCATTAAGAAATAACCTGGGCAAAGACCACATATCTTTCTAATAAAAGCCGATCTTTGCAATCACTGTCCAAATCACTCAGCCTTTTCATAGTACTACTAGGTATGAAAAGTCAAGTTCAGATTTATTGTCTTCACCTTAGTTTTCCATTTGTGTGGAGCAATTAAAAAACGTCTGCTGTTTAGAGAGAAAAAAATGACAAATATAAAATCACATGGGAACAATGAATGAGTAAGTACAGAAATCTCTTGACAGAGTCCTAGAGAAATAATTATAGCCCCTTCAAGCTTAAATCCTTAAATCTTGAAACTGACAGCCCTTTATTGGTGAAATGGAACATTTACAAAGGTGAGAGGGAGAATTCAATGGAGAGAGTTTGGGTTTCAGATTCCTACACCAGTGACTCAGTAACTTTGCCAGATGTGACCTCTACCTTTTTGACAAACTAGCTGTGAGAGGTAATTCGTACATGTACCCAGGGTGAGTGACTCATTCTGAGCGGTGTTGACACAGGTGTGCTGGTAAAGTGTGGCTGCTAGTGAGGGCGCCATAACTGTGATTACAGGCCATGCTGCTAGGAGTCACCTAATATCAAGGTTGATATCCTAACCTTCCCCACAGTATCAGAGACAGTACTGTCTGCCATTTTAAAATTATATATATGAGTGTAATGTACATATTTTTAATGTGTGATTTTAATGACTATTCATTGATCAATACTTTACAGATTATGGTGATTTATAATTTAAATTGATCAAGCATATTCAGACATATATTAAGCTGACCTTATGACTACTCAAATGACACAATTTCAATTCATGGCATCCAGCACTAAAGAGGGTGGTCTTAAAAATGTATACACATACTTTGAATAATTATAAAGGCAGTGTTCACTAAAATGCGTTTCATTTTCAAAATTGAGCTATCAGCTATTAAGGTGTGTATACATTTTGGGAGACTATGATATTAGGAATCCTTTAAAATTTTATTTCCAAGATGTAGGAACAGTGACCCTGGAGACCTCCAACCTCCTCCCTGGGGCAAACAATATGTTGGCTAGGTCCTTGTAAGGCAAAGCAAAAGCAGGGTTTAATGCCGGTACTGATATTTCTTCCTTCTTAGATAAAACTATCCAGATGAGATTAAGATAAGTGAGAGAGAGAAAAAAATGACAGAAATAAAGGCATACTTTAAAAATAAAATATATTCCAATGCTTTCACTGTGTCCTTGTCTGTCAGATACCTTTGGAAGCTAGCTCAGGTTTTCTAAAGTATTTGACAAAAGCTGGGAAAATTCCATGTGGTGATGGAAGAGAACTTGATTGAGCACCAGAAGGTCTGAGTTCCAGACCTGCCTTTTTACCACAAATCTGCAGTGTAGCCTCAGTGGTCTCCTAACCTTTCTGTTCCTCAGAATCTTTGCATTGCAAATGGGAGATAGACTGGGATTTGAAAAAATAAAATCCCATTAAACTTAAAAGATTCTATAATTTCCTACTTCCTCCATCATACATATTTGTTTTAATATTTTCCTTATTCACAATTGCATAAATTTTCCACAGTTGAGCAAATACACCCTCAGAAAGGAGGTGGCAGGAGTGTAAGGAATTCTGCAGTGAGTATACAAGCAAGGAACAGGAGGGAGGGCGAGCAGCACCCTATGCCTACGAGCAAATGAGCTGCTGATACAAGGTGCATGTCCAGCACTGGAGCCAGTGAACACCATGCTTCTGACATTATCTGTAAAACTGAGAGTACTCTGTGTAGCTATAAGAGTGATATTTCATTGTTAATGGCAATAAAAATGGATGATAATAATAGCTAAGATGCTCTCTTTGGAATAATTATTAAATATAGAAACTTTTAATCAAATGACTTCAGTGACTCATCCCCCTCTTAGTAAATGCGCCCCTCTCCTGCACTGAGACCCATAGAAAATGACTACAGCTTTTTCCCTGCTTTGGGCCTGGATGACCCAGGCCAAGGGAAGGAAGGAAAGAGTGATACGTAGATTGGCTTGGATTTCCCACAGAAATTTCTTTAGGTGAATGGGAATGATTTTAGGGCTGGTGGCTGAAGGTTTCAGCACCTGGGAAGAGATGTAGAAGGGAAACGGGGGGTACCTGGGGAGAGACATTGGGTTCCAGGATGGTTCTAAGAGGCATAGTGAGGGGGACAATGTCTTCTTGCATTTTTCAGAAATAACAATGTAGTTGGGAAAGGAAACATGCATGCATGAAGAAATTTGAAAATATTACTTTTAGAAATTTGAAAATATTAAGAAAAAACATGGTAAGTGAAACATATTTGTGTGGTATTAATACATTATGTATATATATGTACGTATTTATATGTAGGAGATAAGTCGGGTATATGTATAGGAAACAAAGTATATTAATTAGGAAGAGCTTCCTAAGAAAAATTCATTTAGACAAAGCTAGCTGCTTATATAAGTTAAGGGACATAAACTGAAGAGAGCAGGGCTATGAATCCAGAAGGCATCAGGTTAATCCATAATCATTGCAACAATAAGTTCTTATTGGACACATCTTCAGTGCCAGGCAGTGGCTGCATGTTTTCCATTTCAACTGATGTTTACAACAAGCTTGTGCTAGATACTATTATCCATTTTTCAGATGAGGAATTGGAGGCTCTGAACATTCTCAAATAGTAAGTGGCAGGATTAAAATTCACATTCAGGTCTGCTGGGCATTACCCAGTGCACTCTTCTGAGGTAGAAAGCCAGCTTGTGATCTGTGAGAGTAGGAGCTGGAGAAGGTCCTGAACAGGTGATGTTAAGCCTTGCACTTGACTCAACAGGACAATGAGGCTTGACTATGACCCATGGGAACTGCCATAGTCATTTTGAAGACTATGGCTTGGGGACTGTTTGAGAAAATGTATGTAGAATAAGAGAGGGTGGAGAGAACCACAGACTGGGCCTGTTTAGTTAGTGGCAATGGGCATGGAAAGGAAGTGTGACTCTGACATCTTAGGGTAAAAATTCCAAAGAACTAGAAGCCATATGGGATGTAGGAAGGCAAGAAGAAAAAAATCAAAAAAGGCTTCCTGTTTTAAGGATCGTGCTAGAGAGCAGGACAGAGAAGGGAAT